>NC_090440.1:1301188244-1301480868 GCF_031143425.1 Pleurodeles waltl
GATGAAGAAGAACTAGATGAATACTTGATGACTACCAAAAAATTGTCCACAAGATTTGACATTTTACCTAGTCTAGTAGTTTTGCGGCACAAATTCTTCAAGCGTCAGCAATTTCAAAGCGAGGATGTTGATGCATATGTCAGTGCTCTAAGACAACTGGCTTCCAAGTGTGAATTTCGGGATTTCCAAGACCAACTCATAAGGGACCAGTTCATTGGCCATTGTACAAATCAACATATTCAGCAGAAATTACTCACCATGGGAAATCCAACGTTGGATGAAGCTATCAAAGTAGCCAAGAGTGTGGAGCTTGCCCAGATCTCTTTGATGAAACTTTCTTCTAGCTCTACGGTGAAGGGTTCAGATCCTCTTCATGTCAGTGTTGTTACTAAAAGGGGTGCAGCGAAGAATACTGATATGAAGAAGAGTGACAATCCTTTTTTTAGATCCTCGAACATTTGTTTTAGATGTGGAAACATGCCTCATTTCAAAGATGGCAAGTCTTGTCCTGCAAAGAACGTTATGTGTAGAAAATGTGGTAAAGTTGGTCACTTTGCTAGAGTCTGTCAATCCACTAGTAATAAGCAAGCTAATGTCACGTGCATAGTGGAGGACGAGGAAGAAAATAGAGAAGAATCTTTTGTAAAAGCCTTCCAAGACATGATTGTTGTGGTCACAGATAAAATATTAGGGGTCAAGGAACATAACCAATGCATAGATCCCATTGTGTATATTTGGGTTGGGGATAAAATGCTTCGTTTATTGGTGGATTCAGGTGCACACATTACTATGATTTCATCAGAGCTGTTCCATAATACTTGGGGTGACAGAAAGTTGTTCCCTCCCGATAGATCTCCGGTCTCGTATGAAGGCAGGAAAATTGAGTTAGAAGGCTACATAGAAGACTGTTTAGTGTTCAAGGGTCGGAAGATTTTTGGTAAACTATATGTGGCATATAAGGGTTTGAATATTTTGGGGTGGTATCACCAGGGTTTGTTTGTCATGGTGCTGAAACCTGGTACTAAAGAGCAAGTTCTGGTGGTGGAGTGTGCAGATTCAAAGACACCGTTTGAGGATGAGTTTCCTGGTGTTTTTGCCCAGGGTTTGGGGAAGATTACAGGATTCAAGCATAGAATAAAGGTTAAGGATAGGGCCATTCCTGTAAGACATAAAGTCAGGTCAGTACCATTTAGTTTAAGAGAAGATCTTAAATCTGAATTAGACAAGCTTCAACAGAAGGGTGTAATTGAGCCAATTGAGTCCAGTTTGTGGCTTTCTCCTTTGGTTGTTGCCCGTAAACGTAATGGAGACCTGCGTTTATGTGTGGATCTCAGGAGTCTCAATAAGGAAATATGGATAGACTCGTATCCTTTACCCAAGATCAGTGACCTACTTGAAGGGCTCAGGGGCTCAGTATGGTTTTCAAAGATTGATCTGGCGTCTGCTTATCACCAGGTTGAACTGGATGAGGATTCGCGCCATTACACCGCTTTCAATTCACCCTTTGGCACTTTCCAGTTTTGCAGGATGCCATTTGGGTTGGCTTCAGCAGCATCAGCGTTTCAACGCATCATGCACAAAATTTTGGGGGAAATCCAAGGTATTTTAATCTTTCAGGATGATGTGTTGATTCACACAAGGGGTTTAGAAGATCACAATGAGAAAATTAGATCAGTGTTTAAAATTTTTCAGTCCTTTGGCGTCTGTGTAAAGAAGGGAAAATGTGAGTTTTATAAGAAAGAAATAGAATTTTTGGGCCATTGTGTGTCTGGGGAAGGTATTACACCTCGTCCTGAGTTAGTAAAGGCGATTGTAGATTCCCCTAACCCTAAAGATAAAGATGAGTTACGATCTTTTGTTGGCATGTGTGAATACTACTCAAAGTTCATTTCCAACTATGCTAGCAAAATGAAAGTTTTGTTCAATATGCTCAAGAGCAAAGTTCCGTTTAAATGGGACAGTGAATGTCAAACCATTTTTGAAAGGGTCAAGCAAGAGTTAGTAGACGCCAGACCACTGAGTTCTTACGACCCCAGTCAACTGTGTACTATTACGGTGGATGCTAGTAGGTATGGGCTGGGGGCTGTTTTGTCGCAAGGTCTAGGAAAAGAGGAGAAAGTTATTTGTTATGCTTCTAGAGTCTTACGTGATCCTGAACTGAATTATTCAGTGATTGAAAAAGAGTTGCTCGCATGCTATTGGGCTAGCGAAAAATTTAGGAGTTATGTTTGGGGCAGAAAATATGTAATTCAAACAGATCATAAACCGTTGGTTTACATTTTAAATGGTGATAAGATTAACTATACCACTCCTCGTATCGCACGCCTCACCACAAAATTGTTGCAGTATGACTTTCAGGTCAAGTATATTCCGGAGAAAGACAATTTCACAGCAGATTTTCTATCTCGTCTACCTATAAATGAAGAAAGTAATCTGGATTTGGAGGATGATGTGGAAGATTGTTTCATAGCTGCAATTGATGCTGATGAGTCCAAGGTGTGCACTGAGACTGTGTGGGTGGAGGGAGGCTGAAAGCAGTGATGAGGTGTTGTCCATTGTTAAGCAGCATATAATCAATGGTTGGCCTAAGGAAAGAAATGTGAATCTTGAAGTTCAGCCATATGTCAAGGTGGGTGAAGAATTGTCAATTGAAAATGGGATCATTTTGAGGAATGATAAATGTGTTCCCCCGTGTGAGATTCGTACAAGGTTGGTGGACCATGCTCATGAGGGTCATCTTGGTGCCACTATGTCTAAGAGACGTATTAGAGCACACAATGGTGTACAGTTTGTGGGTTATGACATGGAAATGTTTCTGAGAGAATCTGGTGTGAAACATTTGAAAAGTTCTCTATACTATCCTCAAACAAATGGTTTAGTGGAGAGAATGAATAGGGTTGTTGTGGAGTGTATCAAATGGGCTAAAGCAAGTAAACTGGATGTAGAAGAGGCCGTGAATTCGATGTTGTGGTTCTATCGCACCACTCAACATTCTGTGACTACAATTTCTCCTTTTGAACTGCTTAAAGGAAGACAAAGCACCTCAAGACTGTTTCCAGCGTGGTTAGCCAGAGTGGTTTCAGGTAAAATTCCTGATTCTGTGAACAAGGACGGGGTGTTGGGTGAAGTAAAACAAAATCAAGAAAAGAATTTCAACCTCGGGATCTGGTGCGCGTCAAGTTACAGACATTTGTGAGGAAAGGGGAAGCCTGCTACGGTGCTCCTGTTAGGGTAAAGAAAGTATGTGGTAATGCCATCATGGTTGAGGGTGGTCAATGGTGGAATATGGGGAAGGTTGTTAAGGTTAAGGATGTTGGGCACCGTGGAGTGGAAGGAAGTGACTCCTCTGGGTCAGAGGGCATTCATCAGGAACGCAAGGTGTTAGACAATCATTTGTTAGAACCCAACACCTTGAGGAGGTCTGTCCGTGAGAAATGGGCTCCGATCAAACTCAGAGAACATCATAGTATTTAGCAAGAATGTTTTATGTTTTTGTTTATCTCATGTACACACTGATGTGATTGTTAAATGTTATGTAATGCATAGGTTATCTAATGCTCTTAGGTTTTTGTCCAATGCGCTTATGTTTTTGTTCTTATTTATGTAAGTGTTTTTTGTTAAAAAAAAAAAGGGAGATAATATGTTATGCTCAGGTTCGGCGCGCGCTTCCGCGTGCCGAACCCGTTCTGTCTCGGTTGCGTCTAGTGGCTCGAGCGAGGCAGAGGGACGGTTGAACGGAGGTAAAGCTGACGAAGAGACGCGTTCTCTGCGCTCTTCATTATTGATTTATTGCCGAATAAAGAAAACACAAAATGCTTACTTCGGTGTCTCCAGAGTTGGTTACAACACAGTGTCCCACTGCCATTTTGAGTTGGCATTTAAAACCCCTTGCCAAGCCTTAAAATCCCCTTTTATTACATATAAGTAACCCCTAAGTAGGCCCTAATTAAAATGTAGGACATGTACTTTTGAGTTTTCCATATGATAGTAGTGCAAAACTTCCAAATTCATTTTCTCACTACTGAGAAGCCTGCCCCTCTTGAAGAATAACATTGGGGATTCTTTATGAACATTAATAAGGTGTAATTCTTAAACCAGAGGGGATAGCTATGTCATGTTTGATACATATGCAATTGTAATGATAAACCATCTTTAATGGTAAAGTTGGATTTACCATCACAATTTTGAAAAGGCCGCTTTCAAAAAGTTTGCATTTTCCTGCCCTTACCTCTCTGTGCCTGTAACCTACCTAACTGTGTGTAACTCACAGTTGGAATTTTGAGAATTCACCCCAGACAGTCACACAATAGTGGTATTAACAGAGCCTGAATGGGCCATTAACTGACTTGATGGAGAAGTGGAGCTAAATCACAGCACAGAGCTTAACTGATGATGGCTTGGATCTATAACTTACGAGGGAATTCAGAGTTGTGACTATGTTAACTTGTCATGGTTACAAATTTAATTTTAAGAAATCAAAGATTGCCTACCTGATGGTGACTTTCCTTGGATATGAATTATTCAGTGAGTCCAAGGGTTTAGCTCAGGACTTCCTCCAGAAGTGCATTACCTTGCAGCCTCCCAATAGACTGAAAAAGTAGCAAACCCTGTTGGGATTTCTAAACTTCGGACTTACTTACTTGCCTCACTCCATGGAGCAAGTGAAGTCTCTGAACGACCTAATTTCTCCCATATTTCCCTCTAAACAAGGGCTGAGCTGCTTAACTGTCTTAACCAGATATCAAACGAAGATCGAAACAAATATATTAACAGCCATAACTGCATCTAAGCCAGTTGGGAAACCTCCAGCAGGATTTCATCCCATATACTCCTACACTCTTAATTCAGAAAACATTCTTGTAGTTACCATACCAGAAGTGGGAGACGGGTAATACCTAATATTCTGTTTAGGTTAGAATTAATCAAAGAAGCACATGTGTGAGGTTCCTCGGTGGATGGACTTCTATTCCCAGCCTTGGAACAATGGGAAAATCTGTGAGTCCAGGCTTTGACTGTCCTTTTCTGGTAGCCATGATGCTGCCAACAATGACATTTCTGATGAGGACTGGTACTGATGGTAGAAGATCAGGCCTGCAGCAAGGCTCAAAAGGCATAGCTAAGGCTAGTGGAAATGCCAGAACCGGGAGAATAGAAAGGTTCAGAATGGAAGCAACAGGAGCAAGAATCATCAGCAGGAGCAAGGCGACCCCAGCAGGAGCAATGATAAACCAGCAGGTGCGAGGAGTATTGCAACACAAAGGAGAAAGACAGTTCTGCTCCTTATAAACCCCAAAACAGAAAGTGACATAGAGGGAGAAGTGAGGTTACCATGATGGATTAGGAAATGCTGACAGAATACATGCTAGAGCCTCCATGATGGATTTGTTAAGCAAAAACCCTTCCACAGGAATTCTGGGAAGAATAAACTACAGAGAACAAGTATGTGGCCCCCAAAGAGAGAAATGCCTCCAGCCCAGCTGACAAGTGAGGCAAAGAATGACTCTCTGCAGTCCCTTTCAGGACTTTCCAGGCTGCAGGTAAGTGTTTAGGGCATTCTGCTGCATAGCATGGGACGCCAGGAAGCAGTGGAGTGAGCTGTGCGTAGAGCGTCAACCTGTGGTGTGACAACATGAGTGGTTGGCCTTTACACACACAGGAACAGATGCAACAGTAGCAATGCTACAGCAATGCTACTTGTGGCATAATCTATATAAACAAACTAAGGACTATCTTAGACCTTGTGATATTTGTCAACAGATTAAGGGCCTGATTTATACTTTTTTTAGTGCCGCAGTTGCGTCATTTTTTTACGCAAAAGCGGCGCAAACGTACAAAATTCAATTATATTTTGTACGTTTGCGCTGCTTTTGCATAAAAAAAATGAAGCAAATGTGGCGCTAAAAAAGTATAAATCAGGCCCTAAACCCTCTAGAGTCAAAAGACCCTAGCCATCTTTTCTCATGATCTCAAACACCCCTTTCTGAGTGATTTATATGGACCATATCAGTCCACTAATTTTAGCATAGCAATATAAATACATATTGGTAGCTATTGATTCATGTTTTCGATTCCTATGGGTTTAGCCACAGAGGAATACAAACTCTTCATCAGTCTTAAAAGATTTGCAGTGCCTTGTGTTAATGAGGGCAATTCATTCATTTAACTTGGATAACTGTCTTGTATTTGTCTCCAAGGCTTTCATGGATTCAATGTCTTCTCTGGAAGATTGTCTGCTGTTCAGCAACCCATTAAAAGCCGAAATGGACGGAATTGTAGAGAGGGCCAATGGCATGATTAAACAAGGGTGTTAAATTCAGGTCTTGGTTGGTATCGTTATCTGTGGTATCATGATCTGTATGGAATTCAGAGAACACTAGGGTGCTGATTCCTAGCCCGCCAAGCGGGAACCGCCAGAAGACCGTACCGCAGTCAAAAGACCGCGGCGGTCATTCTGGCTTTCCCGCTGGGCGGGCGGGCGACCGCCAAAAGGCCGCCCGCCCGCCCGCCCAGCGGGAAACCCACAGCAACGATGAAGCCGGCTCCGAATGGAGCCGGCGGAGTTGCTTTTGTGCGACGGGTGCAGTTGCACCCGTCGCGATTTCCAGTGTCTGCTATGCAGACACTGGAAATCAATGTGGGGCCCTGTTAGGGGGCCCCTGCAATGCCCATGCCATTGGCATGGGCACTGCAGGGGCCCCCAGGGGCCCCATGACACCCGTTCCCGCCAGCCTGGTTCTGGCGGTCGAAACCGCCAGAACCAGGCTGGCGGGAAGGGGATCAGAATCCCCATAGCGGCGCTGCCTGCAACGCCGCCATGGGGGATTCTGCAGGCCAGGGGAAAACCGGCGGGAAACCACTGGTTTCCCTTTTCTGACCGCGGCTTTACCGCCGCGGTCAGAATGGGCCTGGATGCACCGCCAGCCTGTTGGCGGTGCATCCGCGGTCCCCTACCCTGGCGGTCTCGGACCGCCAGGGTAGGAATGACCCCCTAAATAGCTTGCCTCAATGAGTATTGGAAGGATGCACTCCATACGAGGTACGCTTCGGCTTAGATAACTCTGGGAGGTAGCAGATGAAGACAAATGTGACTTGGAGAAACATTTGAATGTTTTACAGAGTATCTAAGAAATCAGAGACATGCTGTCAAACACAAAGGACTCTGAAGCCGCCTCCTGTGAAGAGAAGATTATCACTGCTTCTGACAGGTGGCTTCTCAAAGTTGGGGACCTAGTCCAGGAAAAAATGTCCACGACAGGCAAAATTTTCATACTTCAGACCACCTGGCACAGTTCATGGGCTAAAAAGCAACAGAATTGTTATGCTGCCTCCTATGCCTGGATCAAGATGAAATAGACACGTCTATCAATCATGTTAAAAACACTATGTGGCCAGTGCTATACAACCAGATGCCTCAGACCTCAAGAAGGATTCAAAGTAGTGTCTTCCAGACTCTCCCTACTCTGATTGCCTTACCCCCTGAACAGAGCAGTAACATTCCTAGCTTAACTTTCCAGCTGGGAATGATTGAGCTTAGCACTGTATGTGAACATTGAGTGCAACAAACACATCTAAAGCTGCTGACATTACAGTGGCTACTGTACAACGTAAATCCATGGTATACTATGAAATACCACCTGATGCTACACCATTCGAACTTGTACCATTTTGAGTGTCCAGAGAAACCAACAATGTTGAAAATCATTCTGGATATTTCTCAGAAGATTTTTCAATTCCCTCCAAAGTCACTCATTGCCAAAAATTGCTTTGCGCCTATCAGTGGTTCTGTGACAAGAATATAATTCATCTGTGGTCCCATGCGTGGATCGCTTTATGAACTTTTCTTCACATTGTGTGGTTATCAATGATATTAGTCTCGCTACTGCTACTCAACTGACATTATGGGGGTCATTCCAACCCTGGCGGTCGGTGTTAAAGCGGCGGCCAACCCGCCAACAGGCAGGCGGTCAAAAAAATGGAATTCTGACCCTGGCGGAAACCGCCAACACAGACCGCCACTTTAACACTCCGACCGCCACGGCGGGACTAACAAACAGCGCGGCGGTCACCGCCAACAGACAGGCGGGAGACAATGTACCGCCCACCCTATCACAACTCACCAATCTGCCACCTTTTCCGGGGCGGGAGCCCCGCCGATAAAAACACGGCGGAAACAGACTACGAACGGGAAAACGCTCACCTCTACACACTCCACAAGGAATCTGGACAGCATGGAACCAGAACTACACATCCTACCAGCTATTGTCTACCTGCTCCTCTACCAGGAGCACGAACGCCGGCGCAGAAGACAACGGTGAGTACTGCACCTACGACACAGGGGAGGGGGGAGGAGAAAAGATTACGGGCACACACATACGTGACACACCCACCCTCACCCACAACTACCTACAGATCAATGCAGAGCAACAACTCAGAGTGACACCCCCCAAACCCCCTGGAAGAATGCAAAGACAAAATAAAATGATCATGAAATTCAAATATATTGTAAGGCTACGTATTTTTTTTTTTCAAACATCTATAACTATATACACATATGTAAATTGTCCTGTCCAAATTGGGTTTCAGTCATTGTACGTGGGCCGATGGGCCTCAACACATGGGCAAAGCCCACACAGGAGATCCAAAGCCATTGGAGGGAACACTGCAGGGGCATCAGATAGAAAAACTACAGGCACCTCAGGGGGAAGGGAAGGGGAGGCACCTCAGCCACATGAGTCCACGACGCCAGATTCACGAGGGGCCTCCATGCCCACTGTCCCATCCTGGGGAGTGCAAAGCCACAGTCTCACAAGTCTCTACAGTGGGTGGCTTGCCCACTGTGCCATCCTGGGGAGTGCAAAGCCACAGTCTCACAAGTCTCTACAGTGGGTGGCTTGCCCACTGTGCAATCCTGGGGAGTGCAAAGCCACAGTCTCTCAAGTGGATTACAGACTCCACTGGTACTGGAGGAGGCATGGTGCCCAGAGTGCATCGTGCAGCCCTGCCCGACACAGAACCGGGCCTGCCCCTTCTGCCAATGGGCCAGCGGTGCTTGAGATGAAGGGCCCAGCGGAGCGGTGCTTGAGACGGCGGTGCTCAGCGGAGCGGTGCTTGAGACGGCGGTGCCCAGCGGAGCAGTGCTTGAGACGGCGGTGCCCAGCGGAGCGGTGCTTGAGATGAAGGGCCCAGCGGAGCGGTGCTTGAGATGAAGGGCCCAGCGGAGCGGTGCTTGAAATGAAGGGCCCAGCGGAGCGGTGCCTGTGATGAAGGGCCCAGCGGAGCGGTGCTTGAGATGAAGGGCCCAGCGGAGCGGTGCCTGTGATGAAGGGCCCAGCGGAGCGGTGCTTGAGATGAAGGGCCCAGCGGAGCGGTGCTTGAGATGAAGGGCCTAGCGGAGCGGTGCAGAGATGAAGGGACCAGCGGAGAGGTGCTTGAGATGAAGGGCCCAGCGGAGCGGTGCTTGAGATGAAGGGCCCAGCGGAGCGGTGCTTGAGATGAAAGGCCCAGCGGAGCGGTGCTTGAGATGAAGGGCCCAGCGGAGCGGTACAGAGATGAAGGGCCCAGCGGAGCGGTGCTTGAGATGAAGGGCCCAGCGGAGCAGTGCTTGAGATGAAGGGCCCAGCAGAGCGGTGCAGAGATGAAGGGCCCAGCGGAGCGGTGCATGAGATGAAGGGCCCAGCGGAGCGGTGCAGAGATGAAGGGCCCAGCAGAGCGGTGCTTGTCTTGAAGGGCCCTGTTCAGCGGTTCTTGAGACGGCGGTGCCCTGTCCAGCGGTGCTTGTCTTGAAGGGCCCTGTTCAGCGGTGCTTGTCTTGAAGGGCCCTGTTCAGCGGTGCTTGAGACAGCGGTGCCCTGTTCAGCGGTGCTTGTCTTGAAGGGCCCTGTTCAGGGGTGCTTGAGACGGCGGTGGCCTGTTCAGCAGTGCTTGTCTTGAAGGGCCCTGTTCAACGGTGCTTGAGACGGCGGTGCCCTGTTCAGCGGTGCTTGTCTTGAAGGGCCCTGTTCAGCGGTTCTTGACATGTGTCTCCAGGGCACCATATCCAGCCAATATATGGAGTTCACTCGCCATCCGACTTCTCGCTTCTGGGGCCCTCCTGTGCTGGAGTCCCGGGCCCGTGGGTGTCCTCCTTCACACCCGGAATGGGGCTGGTGGGGCCCTCCTGGGCAGCTCGCCTGCTGCCGGACTTGTCAGCCGTGCTGCCCTTGCCATCCTTCCGTGATTCTCTGTGGCCCTTGCCTACCTTTGTAGATGTGCCAGGTGGCACCCCACTTCCTGACGGTGCCAGGGTAGTGCCTTTGGAGGCTGCCATCTCTGGCCTCTGGCACCGGGCCTTGCATTTCTTGGTTTTCTTCCCAGGGGGTGGGCTGGCTGTCCCTTTACTGCTGGCCGATGTTGCTGCCCTTGAAGGTGGTGGACTCCAATATCCCTGTACTATGGACCTTGTAGGTCCAGGGGTTGTGGTGGCTGAGGTGCTGATTGGACTCTTACAAGATGGAGGGGGTGGGTCAGGTGATGGAAAGAGGTTAATTTTGGACAGGAAAAACTTTTTAGGAGCAGTGGGAAGGGTAGGTGCAGTGGGTATGGGAGTGGAGGAAGAGGATGTGGTTGTAGGAGAGTCAAGTGTGGTGTCTTTGGGTGCAGGTGCTTGTGACGGAGGCTGTCGTGAGGAGACGTCACAGGGAAGGAGGAGGGAGACGAGGAGGAGGGGGACAAAGAGGAGGCAGTGGCTGTTGGTATGTCTGCATGTGGCTGTTGCTTGTGTGAATGCTTGTGTGATGTGTGGTGCTTATGTCTGGATGAGCTGCCCTTGGGTGTTGAGGTGTGTGCAGGATGGTCTGTAGGTGTGTCTGGGATAGGCAGAGGAACAGGGGAGTGGGACTGGGTGGAGGAAGTTGGAGGAGGGAGGCAGGAGACAGGGACAATGGCTGCCGTCAGTGCTGAGGCCAGAGCGTTGAACGATCGCTGATGGGCAGCCTGACCCGAATGAATGCCCTCCAGGTATGCATTGCTCCGGTGCACCTCCCTTTCTACCCCCTGGATGGCATTCAAAAGGGTAGACTGCCCAACAATGAGCATCCACAGGAGGTCAATGACCTCCTCACTGAGGGCAGCAGGGGTAACTGGGGCAGGGCCTGAGGTGCCTGGGGCGAAGGAGATGCCCGCCTTCGTGTGCGAGCGGGCACGGGCGATCGCAGAGGGGCTGCTGGGAGGGCGGAGCTGGTGCGCTGGGTGGTGACTGTACCTGTTGTTGCGGTGGGCACGGATGTTGCCGCCACCACAAGGGAGCTCCCTTCCGAGGATGTGTCTGTGTCGCTGATGTCTCCACGTGTCCCCGTTGTGGAGCTCCCCTCACCCTCCGTCTCACTGGTGAACTCCGAGTCAGTTGCATGGCCCTCCAGGGCCATATGAGATGCAGCTCCCTCGTGCTCCGATGCCACTTCTCCTCCGCCTGATGATGCTAATGCACACATGAACAGGAAGAGCAGCAAAAAAGGGGGGGGGGGAATGAAGACATGTTGAGTGCATCCATTGGCAACACAGTTGGCGGAGAGGACAGACACAGAAGCCCCCTGCCCTACGCCGCGCACTTGGGGTATACTACTCAATCATTGGGACTTGGCCTACAAGCCTATGGACGACAACTGCACACATAGGTGACACAGGGCCATGGATAGCTGTACTTGGCACCCTACAGAGGTGGGGGGCGGGGCACAGGGCCATGCCTTACGGAGGGGCCTAGCCTACAGAAATCGCCCTGGCCTAGGGATACCCACAGCCCTCCTCCCCCACCCAGACACCTCCACTGCGCGCTAAGATAGCAGAATGTGCTGGTACTCACCCCCTTGTGTCTGCTGTGATGTCCTCACGCGCCCATCCAAATCTGGGTAGGCCACCGCCAGGATCCGAGACATCAGGGGGGTCAATTGACGAGTGGCACCCCTCCTACGTTGGGAGGCCATCCCCAGCAGAGCCTCTGAGGTCTTCCTGCTCCCGCGGCGGATGTCCTCCCACCTCTTGCGGCAGTGGGTGCCCCGTCTGTTGTGGACCCCCGGGTCCGGACGTCCTTGGCGATGGCACGCCAAATGTCGATTTTCTGATGGGCGCTGACCTATGTGACATGTACAGGGGGAGAAATAACATTATTATAATTTTCTGCATGCTCGATGTGCGTGGCCCCCCATCCCCACCCTTGCCATGTGGCACATGCTCTCATCCGTCGTTTGATGCATGCCTCAATCACTCCCCTCCCCACCATCTTTCATCCACCCGACTCAACACAGGCATTGCCCGCAAAGCATGCTCCCAGTGTACTTACCTGTTGGTCTGGAGGACCATAGAGTAGCGCATACTGGGGGAGGACCCCATCCAGGAGTTTCTCCAATTCTTCAGAAGTGAAGGCAGGGGCCCTTTCCCCAGTCGCAGCAGCCATTGTATCTTCCAGACCGAGGTCACAGCAGCACTTGCAGTATAGGTCCTCTCCTGTGGATGATCAGGTCTCGAGTGATTAAGCAGATAGAAAATGGTGGTCACGTCCGCGGCGGTGTGTACCGCGGCGGTGCGTCCCGCGACCGCCGGCGCACTTCGACATTGGCTCCTGAAACGCATAGGGTTCAATGTTAACCAATGCGGCTTTGCGCCACGGTCTTTGACCGCCTACCGCCACGGTGTGCCACGCCAGCGCATTGACCTCACTTCCCATTGTCGCACTTCACAGGTCAGGCAGCCGCCATTTCAAGGGCCCACATGGCTTAATTTCTACTGCGTCACACATGCCTAGGCCTTGCATCGACACTCATACAAGCCATTCAATGCATAGAGAATCGTGTACTGTGCAAGCTGTGGGAACTTACCTGTGGGTTGATTGACTCTGTGCTCGCTGTTGTCCTTCCTAGGCACCGTCCGCTGGGACTTGCGAGGAGATGGAGGAATGTTCCCGTGTACAGACCGCTGGTGGACCTGTCGACAATGGAGGAACGACATGTCATTCTGACATACAGGCTTGACCGAGCCACTATACATGAACTGTGTGCCCAGCTGGAGGCAGACCTGATGTCACCCATCCGCCAACCCACAGGGATCCCCCCTCTAGTGCAGGTGCTGTCAGTACTCCATTTCTTAGCAAGTGGGTCATTTCAAACAACAGTGGCCATTTCATCAGGGATGTCTCAGCCTATGTTTTCCAAGGTGTTGTCCAGAGTGTTGTCTGCCCTGCTCAAACACATGTGGAGATACATCGTTTTCCCTGAGGTGGGGGATTTGCCTACAGTGAAGGGTGATTTCTATGCCCTTGGACATATTCCCAACATCATTGGTGCCATTGATGGGACACATGTGGCTTTGGTACCCCCCAGTGAAAGTGAACAGGTGTACAGGAACAGAAAACGTTATCATTCCATGAATGTCCAGGTGGTCTGTTTGGCTGACCAGTACATCTCCCATGTAAATGCCAAGTTCCCTGGGTCAGTGCATGACGCGTACATCATGCGAAATAGCAGCATCCCTTATGTGATGGAACAACTACAGAGACACCGTGTGTGGCTAATTGGTGACTCAGGTTACCCCAACCTGTTGTGGTTACTGACCCGAGTGAGGAATCCCAGGACAAGGGCAGAGGAACGCTACAATGAGGCCCATGGGCGAACTAGGAGGATTATAGAAAGAACCTTCGGCCTCCTGAAGGCCAGGTTTAGGTGCCTGCATATGACAGGTGGATCCCTAATGTACTCACCAAAGAAGGTGTGCCAGATCATCGTGGCCTGCTGTATGCTTCACAACCTGGCATTGCTACGCCAGGTGCCTTTTCTGCAGGAGGATGGTCCAGATGGTGGTGTTGTAGCAGCTGTGGAGCCTGCAGAGAGTGAAGAGGAGGAAGACGAAGAGGACGACACAGACAACAGGGACACAGTGATACAGCAGTATTTTCAATAACACACAGGTAAGAATCAACACCGGCATTTGACATTTACTTACAGTCTCCTGCCTCTCTACTGTCTGTCCTTTTCACCCAGTGTATGCTAACAGAGTTGTGACTTTCCCTTCCAATTTCAGAGATGTGGGCCCCACTGCGTGACCTCTGCTTTGTTTGCTCATGGACTACAGCTGTGTGACAGTGGTATGTTGTCATCACAATGTAACTGGTCATTTTGGCACGTTTATGTCTAATACATATTTTTTTAAAAACAGGCAGACTCCAGATTATTTGTGTGCAATAAGTGTGTTTGTTAAAGTGCTCAATTTTGAGACATGGTTGAAAATCGGTGATGGGTGATGGTGGAGGAATGTCCATGGCAGAGTCCAGATTCTCAGTCTCACAGGTGCATTGTCCATATGCCTGTGGAAGGTGGAGCAGGGGCAGTTTAAGGTTGGACAGGGTGACAATGTGGGACAGTGGGATGACATCAGAGGGTATCCTTTCCTGGCGGGGGTCTTGGCATCCTACTCTGTCTTCTTCCTAGATCTCAGGACCCGCTTGCGGGGTCGTTCTTCTTCTGCAGGAGGTGGGGTTCTGGTGGCCGGTTGTTACTGTGTCGGGGCCTCCTGTCCACTAGCGCTGGCGGAGGTGGTAGCCTGGTCCATGCTAGTGACAGGGGCCCTTTGTGGTGCCACATGGTCCCGCAATGTGGTGACAATCTGGTTGAGAGCCACAACGATGGTGCCCATTGCGGAACTAATGTTTCTCAGTTCTTCCCTGAACCCCATAAACTGTTCCTCCTGCAGTACCTGGATCTCCTGGAACCTAGCCAGGACCATCGCCATCATCTCCTGGGAGTGGTGGTATGCTCCCATGATGGAGGTGAGGGCCTCGTGGAGAGTGGGTTCCCTGGGCCTGTCCCCCCCCTGTCGCACAGCAGCCCTCCCAGTTCCCATGTTTCCCTGGGCCTCTGTCCCCTGGACCGTGTGCCCACTACCACTGCCCCCAGGTCCCTGTTGTTGTTGGGGTGGTGGGTTAACCTGGGTGCCCTGTAGTGGTGGACACACCGCTGATTGACGTGTCCTGGAGACAGAGGCATGGGCCCGCTGGGTGGGTGCTGTGCTGGTGTTCCCAGAGGGGGGTAGGTCTGCTTTAGCCTGTGGCTGTCTGAGGGGAACCGACTGTCCCGAGGTCCCCGATGGGCTGGGCTGGTCATCTGGGTCCAGGGAGACAGAGCTGCTGTCATCACTGGGGGCCTCTTCTGGGGGTGGGATGGACATTTCTGGACCCTCCTGGGCGGTGTGGTGGCGTTCGGGTCCTGCAGGGGTATAAGAGTATGGTTATTGCTTCTGTGTGTGCCATAGCGTGCAATGGGTGGGTGCCCGTGTACCCCAGTGCTGGCATTCCTTTGTGGGGGCTGTTGTGATGGCGGTTTGTGGGGGAGATGGGTATGTGCAGTGGGCATGCTTAGGTGATGGCTGTCGATGGTTTGTGGTGGCATGCAGGGTTTGGTGTTGGGATGGGTGGGTTGTGATGGTGAGACATTAGCAATGAGGATGTGTGATGGTGGTGGGGGGGGAGGGTGGGGGTATGAGTTGGCATGCTGGTGGGGTGCGGGGGATGAAGTAGTGAAGATGAGACTTACCAGAGTCCATTCCTCCGCCTACTCCTGCGAGGCCCTCAGGATGCAGGATGTTCAAGACCTGTTCCTCCCATGTTGTAAATTCTGGGGGTTGAGGTGGGGGTCCGCCGCCAGTCCGCTGCACCGCGATGTTGTGCCTGGATACCATGGAACGCACCTTCCCCCGTAGGTCGTTCCACCGCTTCCTGATGTCGTCCCGATTTCGTGGATGCTGTCCCACAGCATTGACCCTGTCCACTATTCTTTGCCATAGCTCCATCTTCCTGGCAATGGTGGTGTGCTGCACCTGTGTCCCGAAGAGCTGGGGCTCTACCAAACTATTTCCTCCACCTTGACCCTGAGTTCTGCGTCTGAGAACCTGGGGTGTCTTTGGGGTGCCATGGGGTGGTGTGGATGAGGTGTGGGGCGGTGTTTGCTGTGATGAGTGTGGTGAGTGTAGTGGTGTGTGGTGTTTTGTGCGTGGTTGTTGTGTGGGTGATGGTGTAGTGTGCCTCTGTGTGATGGTGTTCTCTATTCTGTGCTGTCTCTCTCTGGGCTTCTTCTCTGATTTGTGGTCGTATGGGTTTGTGGGTGATGTGGGTGTGTGTTTTATAGTTAATTGGGTGTGTGGGAGTGTTGTGTGTATGTGTCTCAGGTGTGTGTATTTCAAATTGTCCAATGTGGTTGTGTTTTGGAGCTGTATGTGTATTTTGAGCGCGGCGGTGTGTACCGCCAATGGAATACCGTGGTTGAAAGACCGCCGCGTGGATTCGTGGGTCGTAATGGCATGGGCGTTTTTCTGTTGGCGTGACGGTGGAGGTTTGGTCTTCGCCAGTTTAACGCTGGCCGTTGGTGTGGCGGACTTTTGTTGATGTCGGGTTTTTGGCGGTTTGCCTCTTGAGGGTCAGAATGACCGTGGCGGTTTACCGCAGCGGTGTTGTGGCGGCCTTCTGACCGTCGGTAAGCGCCTTTTACCGCCGAGGTCAGAATGACCCCCTATGTCTTGCAAGGACAATTGCATCACCTGTGGTTTGTGAACTACAGCCTCACTCTTCGTCAGAGAGAGGGTTTAATGCTGCAAATAATATAGCTTATACTGTGCCCGAGAACATAGCTTGGGAAAAGATTCCATATCAGATTATGAGTCCTACTGAGACATCACAATTGACTTATGTGATAAATATTTCAATGAATGATGTTATAATACCCAATTCTCTTTCAGGTGATTGAGACATTAGGGGGTCAGAGATAATGTGTCAGTAGTACCGCCAACAGGCTGGCGGTACTTACTGCCACATTATGACATTTGCGGGTTGGATGAAGCCAGTCTGCCAATGTACCACTCTGACCACCATGGCGGCCGCTATTGTGCCGCCAGCAGTATCATGACCCTGTCTACCAACATGGTTTCTGTGGCATTCGTAACGCCACGAAAACCATGGCAGTAAGCCCTATCAGTGACAGGGAATTCTTTCCCTGTCACTGATAGGAGGCCCCCCAAACTCCCCAAACGCCCCCACCACCCCCTATCCACGCTCCCCCTCCCTTCCAACCTCCCCCATACACACACACACATGGACAGACACTCATCCACACAGACATACACGCATACATACACGCATGCATTAATTTATTTACACACACATCCAAACGTACACGCATTTACATTTACATTCATACACGCACTCACACACCTTCATGAACGCACTCACACACCTTCATACACGCACGCAAACAACACTAAACACACACTCACATTCACACACACACTCACACATACATAGCCGGATTTTCACCCTTCTTGTGGCAGGAATCCAGCTGTGGTCATAATTCGGCAAACGGATGGTAACTGCGACAACGGTCTTTTGGCGGTTGTCACCGCGGCGGAAGGTGGTTTTTACCACCATTGCCAAAATGAGGGCCTAAGACTTTTAAAAGAATGTCTGATTTGCAGGCATATGCTACTTTAAATAATGAAGATCTTTATTTGAATCCAGCAAATGACAAAGAACTGAATAGCTATTGTCAATGTACACATTACTTCATACACATGACCAGTTATCCTAGAGAAGTTCATAAATACACGCAATGGTAACATTGTGAGGCTCAGGTAGCTATTCTAATTTCTTAAAGAAATTCCATTACTTTCAGAGTGCTTTCAGCTTTTTATTTCACACAAAGGCCACAGCAGCTTCCAAAATATATAATCACTGCCAACAAGCTGATTTACTCTACTGAGTTTAGTCAAAACTTGGATATTCAAGGATACGAGTGTTGGAAAGCATATGTTGATGAGAGACCGAGGAATAAACACTACTGGAGGAATTGTGGTTTGGTCTCTATACTGACCTCTCCTGCAAGGTCCATTCCCATCCCTTACCTAATTCTCTACGTCAATTACTTGAGGCCCCTAACCGTCACCTCCCAATGGCCCTACTACTTTTCAACTTGCTCGAGCCATGCTGGCATGGTCTTGGCTGCTTATGCAGCATTCCTCAGCCTCTCAAGGACATCCCATTCCTGATGATGATCCGGTACTAATAGTGCGATCGTAACGTCATTGACTAAAGTTCGCTGACTCACAGTGTTGTAACTAAGTTAATGTGTACGAGCATGGGTAGAATATGTATTTGACTTATTTTGTATTTCTGTCATGTCACTTGTCTGAGGATGGTTGCTTTTAATGGTTTTGTTGTCCCCTGTTAATTGTTTATTTATCAAATACCACTTTGAAACAATGTATTCACCTGTTTTCATAGATTTCAGTGCAACTCTCTGATTATTACGTTTATTTTATGTAATCCAGGGACCATTGTTCCTTTAGAGTTACCTATACCAGATCAGCATCAACAGTGGCACTCTTGGACTCAGCTCTTAACAAATGGCTTGACCCTTTGTTATACCTTGCGCTTCTTGAAGGTGCAGCGCCACCAATGTCAGGTGCCTCAAATGAGCAACCAGTTGCTGGTCCATCCATCACCTCAACTGCTGACCACGTACATGCTCTGTGTGGATTTCACAAAGATCACACATATGCTGCAAGTTTACCCAACAATGTGAACATGTCCTCTGATGAGGAGTGAAGTCTACAAGGGAGATGACTTAACAAAAACATTAACTGCTTTCATCACCTAAATGTGCTTTCAATACTGGCAACTTTCTGTAAGTTAACTAACTAGTGATCAACTGCAGCTTCACCACAGAGCTGTAGTGACCTAGAACGCTAACATTTTGTATTCAAGACAAACGTGAGGGACTACTGAACACCACATTTTTGGAATAGGAGCTTGTTGAGTGTAAATTCTTTATTGAGGAGCAGACTGAAGTAAATTAGCAGTGCGTCTTCAATGCAGAATATGAAACTAGCCACTTACAAATGGGAGAGGGGTATGAGTTTATAGTAATTTGAATATAAGGCATAATATATTTTTTAAAGGGCTAAAAATAGTTAAAGATGGAGTATAGTGACTCAAAGCACCTCTGGTTGTGTTCGAGACTGGGTGAAAGTCACATGTTTAGGCTGACCATGATGGAGTGCGGGTCGCATACAGGGATCTGCTGAAATTGTTACCTTTTCAAGTATACCAGTTTGCGGTGGAGGAGGCTGCTAGGAGCAGGGAGAGCATTGTGAATGGTCTTTGCTGTAGCGCATAGAACAGGACGGGCATCGCAGATGGTTGCTGCTGTAGTGCGGAGCTCCTGTTAGGCATAGTGGATGGTCATTGCTGGAATTACACGTTGATGGTCACCCCTGGCTGTAAGTGCTGTAGCACAAATTGCAAATCTTGTGTTGTCGGTCATCACTGCAGTTGCTGCAATGCAAAGAGTCTGGTTCACTGGAGCTTTGCATTAATCGGCACACACAAAGGGATCTTGGTGCAAACAGGCCTGTTTGCCATTGTGAAGCACTGAGAACTTCAGGATTTCTTCCTTTCTTTCTTCAAGGAAGAACTAAACTGATGCCACACCAAGGGTCCAGAACCGGAGGGGCACCTTTGGAGATAAGGAGCTCACTCCAGCAGACCTCTGACAGTTCCAGTTGCAGGTTCAATTGCCAGTCCAGGCAGTATATCAGCTGGAAAAGGCCAGCAACCACGGAGGAAAGGGACGTCATCGATAAATTCTGGCGAAATAGGCAAACTATCCTGGATTTGTGTCAGCAGTTGGAGCCTGATCTCCTGCCTCACAATATGAATCCAACAGCCATAACACCACTAGAGAAACTCAAGGCAGTACTACATTTTGTGGTCACTGAAATATTTTCTATATACTGTGGCAGTATCTGGGTGCATGTCCCAGCCAGCTTCAGTGGTGTGCTACAGGAAGTCTTTGCTTCCTTGATGAGAAACATTGACAGCTACATCCAGTTCTCACGTCCACAGGATTTGTCCACTGGGAAGGAAGAATTTTATGCTTTGGGTGGACTAACACATGGGGTTGGAGCAATTGATGACATGCATATTGCCTTGGTGCCACCACACGCAACAGAGCAGGTACACCGCCATGGGAAGAATTTCCATTCCATCAATGTGCAAGTTATCTTCTTACCAGACTTATACATCTCAGGTGTGTGTGCCCACTTCCCTGGGTCAACACATGATTTGTTCGTACTATGAAACAGCACCATACCCATGCAGATGTCACCCGGGAGGGCCTGGCTTGTTGGTAAGTACAATATGACTTGATTATCTTTTGCCTGAATCCTATTTTAGGATCAGGATATAGGAATAATCAGTTGATGTGTTACTTCCATGTAGGAGACTCGGTGTACCCTATCCAACTGTGGTTATGTGCACCGCTGAGGAATCCAACAACGCCAGAGGAAGTCCTCTTCACTGAGCCCATTGGAGAACACAGAAGCCAGCTAGTGCCTGGACTAGACCAGTGGAGCCTTCTTCTACTAACCCGATAAGGATTGCTAAATCACAGTTGCCTGCTGAATTCTCCCTAACATCGCACTGCGGAAGAACATTCCTGTAATTGCAGCAGAGGAAGACTGTTTAAGTCCCTGGGTGAGGATTTTGAAATGCCCAATGAAGATGACAGTGGTGAAAGAAGAAGAGTTGACTTATGTCATGATGTGAATGACCACTTCTTCACCTGAGTGTAAGTTTACCTTTTACAAATTGTAAACCCCAATGTCAGAACAACTTGTGACATAGGTAACCTATCAGTCTGCTATGGCAATTTGTTAGGGATGGTCAGTGAAGAAAAGTCCAAGAACAAAATGTTAGTGGAACTGAATTTCCCTACATTGAGTTCTGTGGTCATTGACAGAGATTAAGGGGGTCATTCCGACTCCGGTGGGCGGCGGGCACTGCCCGCCGGGCGGAAACCGCCCAAACACCGCCCCGCGGTCAGATGACCGCAGGGGGCATTCCGACTTTCCCGCTGGGCCGGCGGGCGATCTGCAAACGTCGCCCGCCGGCCCAGCGGGAAAGCCCCAGCAAAGATGAAGCCGGCTCCGAATGGAGCCGGCGGATTTGCTGAGGTGCGACGGGTGCAGTGGCACCCGTCGCGATTTTCAGTGTCTGCCAAGCAGACACTGAAAATCTTGCTGGGGCCCTGTTAGGGGGCCCCTGCACTGCCCATGCCAGTGGCATGGGCAGTGCAGGGGCCCCCAGGGGCCCCATGACACCCGTTCCTGCCAGCCTCTTCCTGGCGGTGTAAACCGCCAGGAACAGGCTGGCGGGAAGGGGGTCGGAATCCCCAAGCAGCGCCGCCATGGAGGATTCCTTTGGCCAGGGGAAAACCGGCGGGAAACCGCCGGTTTCCCTTTTCTGACCGCGGCTTTACCGCCGCGGTGAGAATTGGCCAGGAAGCACCGCCAGCCTGTTGGCGGTGCTTCCGTGGTCGTTGGCCCTGGCGGTCAAAGACCGCCAGGGTCTAAATGACCCCCTAAGTGTGCTTGTGTCAAGCATGTGTGTCCTCATTACTTGTCAGTTGATTTAGATTAGAATATGTTACAAAATACATTTTTCCTTGTTATTCTGTTACAGGATCCTTCACCATGTCATCTTCATTTGAATATTTCAAAGTTGAGACATTTGCAGTGATATGTTGCTTCTTGAAAGTACAAACTGAACAGGTGTTGATCCTGGGACAGACACCCACTTGGGATCGACAAATCTTTTACAGAGACAACTTGCACTCTGATAGTATGGGAGTTCAGAAGATTGTATCAGACCGATTTCTGTGTGATGCTGCCATCAAGGCAATATATGCCACTTGACTTGCTCAAACCAGATGTGTATGTCAAGCCCTAGCATGGTGGTCTACCTTCACATTGGCTAAATCATCGATTTGTGGACAGTGGAGGTAGCTGTTGATGTGTCTCTTCATAGTTGATAGAGCTTTTTGTTATCACACCACTGAATGGTGTCATTGCACCAGATACTGCCACAGTGTCCTGTAATGGTCACATGGCCTCAAAGGTTGTTACTGCCATGATGTAGACTGTTGGTGTTGTTGCTCTAGGATTCTTGTTGTGAGGGCAGGATGTATGGCTCCAACTGAGGTCATGCATCAGTAATAGTTTGCCTGTTTATTTTGATCCCATTGCATATTCCTTTTCCTCCAGGGTGTCAAGACTGCGGAGCGTATAACCCTGAATGACACAGACTATTGAAATTAGGCATGGTTATTGAAATGTCTTCATTTCTTCAAGGACTTGTTGCCAACATATGTAAGTCCCAAATACATTCTGATTTGAGTTTGCTTTCTATGAAAAAATAGAATAACACTTTACCCTTTTTTTGGCAAATTCTGGTTCAAAAGATTTGGCAACATGATGGTGGAAGACGGGTATGACAAATGGAAGGCATCAAATAATCCAACAAGTCTTGTAGTCTGTGTTCATACCATTTATTTACATGACACAAAATGACAGAAAGGTGACTCAAACAAAGATGAAATGAACAAATAAAGTCTATGATGGTGGGTGGAAATATGGTAATAGAGCCAAAAACAGTTTGTAGTCCAATGTCCAAAATATAACTGTCCTCAGAAAAGGTAAATGTGTCCATGAAATAGTCCACAGAGTGAATGGTAGACACACACTTGAGGAAATTAGGGCCTGGGTCACTTGGAGGTGGTGATGTTGGTCTTGTCATCCTCTCCTGCTTGTCCAGTAGACCATCTCCTCCTCGAAGGGGGCAGGGGCACAGGTGCACGGACTGGGGTGAGAAAAGGAGCAGGCTCCTCATGTGGTAGGGCCTCCCTGCCTGTGACTGGTAGTGGTGTACTTGGCCCAGATGTGGAGAGACCACAGATGGGGCAGATGGAATGGGAAAAGCCATGCACATATGGTGATAGTTGTCAAAAAGCACCCCAGTAAGGGAACCCATTCTTTCATTGTGATTCTGTAGTTCCAAGATGTGCTCCCTCTGCACCTCCTTGATTGCCTGAGCTCAGTTACAACCTGGCCCATCACGTCTTGGGACTGTTGTACTGATCCCAAGACGTGGTAAATGGTGGACTGGCTGACAAAGACCCCAGTGGCCTCACTTGACTGGCCCACAGATTCCCTCCCACAACTCCTACCCCCATAACCATGTGCCCTTGAAGCAGTGTGTCTCATCCCACTGGGTCCTGGCATAACTGGGGACTGTGTTGTTGTCTCATCAGCAACCAGGACTGGGGGCACAGGATTGGTGTGTATCTCCTCGGTACGCAGGGAGCGGAGGTGTTCTCACGCTGAGGTATTATTACAGCCCGGGTGGTAGGTATGGGTGTGGTCCAAGTGCGACTCATTGGAGCTGTCTGGCCAGACAGACCAGATGGATCAGTTGGCTCCTGAACATTCGGACTTACAGTAGTGGAGTCCTCATTGAAGGTTTGCTCTTGGACTAGAGTGGATGTGTCTTGGCTGGCAGACAGTGGTTCATTGAGCCAAGTGGTTGGACCTATGAAGGTTGCAAAGAATATGTCATTAATATATAGGGCAGATTTAAAAGAAAATGAGGGAGTGCGATGCTGTGCCAAAAGATTCACAACGCAGGGATGAGCCGTATTTAATAGAATATGGCGCACCCCTGTGTTGACACCTGCATGGCGCTAAATTTGCTGCTGAGAGCCAATACAGTCACCCTTCCGCCATGGTGCAAGGATGGCTCCATTGAGGGGGAGATTATTTTTGTTCAGGAAGGGACACTTTCCTACACAAAAACAATCATAAATGGCGATTTGCTAATCTATGTGTGTTGCAAAATGATGCACACATAGAAAGAGCAAAAAATGAGGAGAAATAAAAGTATTTCTCCTCATTGCGCCATGCTAATTACACACCTGGGGTGGCGTTAGATTTTAGAGCTGCCTTAGGTTTACGAAAACTTGTAAATCTAGGGCAGCATCAAAATGCAATGTCAGAGCAACACCCATTGCATGACCCTTCCACGCAAAGTGCTGCGTGTGATGGGGCCCTATTTACAAAATGTGGCTTAACGCCGCCTTGTAAATTCGGCGCAGTGCATAGCGCCACCAGAGACTCACAAAAAGTGATGCTCCGGTGGTGCTAGGGGCTCTAAAATCTACCCCATATTTTGTGTATTTTTATGTCTTTGTCTACAAAAGGGCCATCCTCAGATCTAGAAAGAGAGTGAAAGACTGATTAGTCCTTTGTGTGATTTTCATTATTTTACACATGCAGACTGAATCACACAGATGACTACTGCAGTGCTGACCTTGTAGAGATGCAAAAATGTCATTTCAGATTTGTAGGTTACATGTGACAGACATTCAACCCAACGCAGTGGTCAGTAGATTAGAGTACCGGATCACTCCAAGGTCTAGCAGGCTGCAGTAAATTGGATTCAAAGTGGTTCATATTACAAATAAAACTGTAATTGGTCATCATATGGACCATGCAAATTAACTTGTGTGTGGCTACTACTTCTATTCAGCAAGCCACAACACATTTTTGGAAATCTTGGATTCAAAAGACAATGAATTATGTAAACGTTTTCATCATTCCAGTGTAGCTATGAGCAGTTGTCAACATGGTTGAGACACAGCAGAAGTGACATTTTAGCCTATGGCATGACATGGAGACTGTCAAAGGCATTCGTTTTTTAAATGTGTGAACAAGTGGAAGTAAAGGATGATGGAACCACATTACACTGCACTATTGGTTTTCAGATTCAAAAACAGCGCATCATGGAGTTGGACTCTTGATCTAGGCAAGACTGCTGGTTTAGGGATGACGGCACTTTTAGTTGTAAGCGACTAGGCCAATCGTAGAACAAGTAGCAAATGTCGGCCCAACCCTCCCGGCTCACAAGCAGTACCTCACCAAAAACCCAAATAGTAAAAGGTTATTTGTGGCAGCCTTCATGCATGGACTCAAGAGTGCAACGTCTCAGGGGAGTGGTGGTTAAACAGAGATTACCCTCTCACATGTCTCAGTTACACACAGGAGATGCAGTAAACTTTTCAATAGATTTTATTAACAAGACTGCAATCTACTGTGAAATGCATAGGCTGCAATGATTAGGATAATGAACAATGCAAGAAACAGAATTGTAAAAACGGGAGTCGTGAATATAAAGACCCCCACCATCTTGCAATAACATGAGATGTGAAATAGGCCCTACTACCCTAGCATGATAAACCTAATCTCTAATTTAAAGAGAGGTAGGTGTGTTAAACCTAATCTGCCAGTACCATGCCCATGAGAAGAACCCCAACCCTTGTTACCTTGGAATGAGATCTCTAGATCAGACTCCAGGCGGACACGAAGGCTGGGTCTCCATCAAGGCGACGTGTAGCATAGATAGCATTGATGGCGTCTGGTAGGAAGCCCTCTGATAACCTTGTCTGCGTGAGATGTCTTTATACAGATCTTGTAGTACCCCTGATGCAGGTATGTTCCCAAGCAATAGATAAGAAGGCATGTTTGGGGTGGCAATTATATAAACAATTCCCTTCAAAAGTACATTATGGTTCTGTCACACGTACGTGGGAAAAAACATGATGTGAGTACCTACGTATATAACTTGTCTTTGACGCTCATAGTAACGTCTTTGGAGAGTGGCACTGATAACATGAAATCAAAACATCTTCCTAACTATAAACATTGCAGCCATCGTGGAAGAAATAGTTACATAAATGCCCTAAAACAGAGTAGGCTAAGTAGATTAAAAGTCACCAGGTGATGGGGAACAGGCCTGCAAGCCAGAAGGCTAATATCTCCTGATTCTCAATAAAACCAAATAGGATCCACTACAATGGTAGTTGTAGTCATCTGTTGACACCATAGACAATACTTATTTGAAAACTAAGTTACACATATCACTTTCAGTGACTATATTCTAGATGAACACACATTTGCAACATGTACACAGATATGGGTAAGATGTGAATAGGAGGAAATACCACTTAGAAACGTTATACTTTCATGTGCAAATGGCTGTAGTTGTGGACCTGTTTTTGGAAGAACAACAATATATATTGATAGAAAGCAAAGGACAGAGCCAATGCAAGGGATGATCCATGGGGAACTACACATAATCTGACTATACACATTTGCACATTGTTAAAAGGAGAGCTACAACCATGATGCTAGTAATTTGTATGACACAGTATATTTTGTGAAGTCAAGTTTAGATATTTCTGTTTTGCTAAGGGTGTTGCAGCATTCTAAGTGTTAAACTTACGGGCAGGACTCAATTTGTGATTGTTGAAACATTGCTAAGTGTAACTTACAGACTCCACTCCACCAGGCATTCCTGTTAAGCCTTCAGGATGTAGTAGCTGCAAGACCTTCTCCTCCCAGGGAAAGAGTTGTAATGGGGGGCTGGGAGAACCACCACCAGTCCTCTTGGACTCCAGGTGAGGCTTTGAGGCCAGTGAACAGACTTTCCCTCGCAGGTCATTCCACCTCTTCATAATCTCTTCCTGTGTGCGCAGATTGTTTGCTACAGCATTAACTATATCAACTATTTGTGACCACTTCTGCCTCTTCTGGGATATGGTAGTATTTTGGGCTTGTGATCCAAACAATTGTGGTTCTACTCTTATGATTTCATCCACCATGACAGAAAACTCTCCATCTGAAAAACGGGGTTCCCTGCTATAGTGAATTCCTGTGAAAAACTAAACTAGTGTCCAAAAAGATGAGGATAATCCACTCAATATGTTATTAACAAAAGAATACAGAGGGAGAGAAACAGAAAAAAACTGTCCCCTGTGTGGCAGTTCCTGCATCCAAATGGTCTGCTGCATTGTGATGGCAAAGGATCATGGTCTGAAATAGAGTGTATTTTATAGTGTGGTTTGCAGGTGTTCACAATTGTCCATATACAATATGTATGGGCTGCTAGCATCCTATCAATGGCCACAACCCTAGTACTATACTGAACGGGTTCTGCAAAGGATTCCCGCCTTCATCGGTCAGCCACTGACACAATGCCGAGACAAGTCTGTGATCTAAACAAGCTTAGCGGGATGTCGCCGTCAAGACGGCGACGGAGGGACTACTCATTGGCTTTGGAGTCTGCTGCGTTGTCTGCGTGATCCTGCAGCTGGCATGACAGAGTTCACTATATTGTGGCGGTGTTTGACTTAGCCGCAATACATCTAAATATGGTAGGTGTAAGACCGCCGACTTGACGGTCTTTTTGGGCCTGCTGTAGATGTGACTTGGCCGTAATACCACTGAGATCTAAATTAGGCCCTATGTCAGTGACAACAATAATGTTCTGAACTAAAAATAAACACATAGGGGGTCATTCTGACCCCCGCCGGCGGCGGATGCCGCCGGCCTGGCGGGAGCCGCCAGAAGACCGTACCGCAGTCAAAAGACCGCGGCGGTCATTCTGAGTTTCCCGCTGGGCTGGCGGGCGACCGCCAGAAGGTCGCCCGCCTGCCCAGCGGGAAACCCCCTTCCACGAGGATGCCGGCTCCGAATGGAGCCGGCGGAGTGGAAGGGGTGCGACGGGTGCAGTTGCACCCGTCGCGATTTTCAGTGTCTGACACGCAGACACTGAAAATCTATGTGGGGCCCTGTTAGGGGGCACCTGCAGTGCCCATGCCAGGGGCATGGGCACTGCAGGGGCCCCACGACACCCGTTCCCGCCAGCCAGGTTCTGGCGGTGAAAACTGCCAGAACCAGGCTGGCGGGAAGGGGGTCGGAATCCCCATGGCGGTGCTGCTTGCAGCGCCGCTGTGGAGGATTCCCTGGGGCAGCGGGAAGCCAGCGGGAAACCGCCGGCTTCCCTTTTCTGACCGCGGCTTTACCGTCGCGGTCAGAATGCCCCCGGAAGCACCGCCAGCCTGTTGGCGGTGCTTCCGCGGTCGTTGGCCCTGGCAGTCCATGACCGCCAGGGTCAGAATGACCCCCATAGACTCACCAGATATAATTAGCAGACCCAGCTATAACTTGCGTCCCGCAAGTATTAGTTAACTTGCACGCCTTCCTGCGCATAAACAATCCTGCCTACAAAGCAGACACCATTGTGCAAGGGTACCTACCTTGGCGCTAGGCAGCAGTTGGTGTGCCAGCACAATCAGAGAGCAGGAATGCGCCATATAATGTTGAATACAGCACAATCCTGTGCTCTCCTTTTCACGCAGTGCAGCAGTGTGGCTTGGGGCATTGAGTTGTGTGAAATATTGAGAAATTATTTGGTACCTGCAGCCTGTTTATGGGCCAAATGACTAGCTGTAGTTGACAGTTGGCTTTGGTGTATTCCTCCCAGACAGCATCACACTAGAGGGTCTGGGTGTTGGCAGGATGGCCCATCTGCAGCAGTATGGGGCAGAACTGTCACCTACCACACTTGCACTTCAAAGGCACTGGCCCAGCTCACACATAAACAACTTCACACTAGCTTATTGTGCCCCTAGACGGACTGGCAGGAAGTTACAGACACCTCAGTAGGTGGAACATTCAAGGAGCTTCTCCCACTTCAAAGTGGCCACCAAGTATACAAAGGGAACTCTCATACCTATGTGTCAGTGCACTCCTGGACTTATGGATACTAGAGAAGAAGGATGCCCTGCTGCCCTGCTGCTTGAGGCCTGCCCTGCTTGCTGAGAAGGAAGACTGGATCTGCACCTTTCATTCCAGGCTGAAGTGACTCCAAGGGTAATTGACTGACCTCCTGCTCTGAGCTACAGGGAGATGACAAGCTCCAGAGGCCTCCCTGTGGAAAGGGCTTAAACACCTGAGACCATCGCCTACCAATGAGTGGGTTCAGATGTCTGTATGTTTGGAAATAGAAAATATCAGCTGAAATGGTCACACCATACTTTTAATGTCAACACACATCTGAATTCTTGATAACAGTATAAATGTCATTGGGTAATACATGCACACACATTGATATCAAATGTTTGGTCCTCTATTTTTTAAAATATTTTCCTTAAAAATACCATCAATGGAGGTAGTACTTTACTTGTGGCACCATCGGTGTCAAACACAGTCAAGGTTCACATTTTATTGTGCCATGTCTTACCAAGAACAGTGTTGTTTGTATCTGACATTTAGAAATACACTAACCTCAATTTTGAGTGCTGGTAATGCACTAACAATTGAAAAATGCACAGCTTCACATCCTAAAATGGCAGCTGCCTGACCTTGCCAACAGGAAATTGGCTATCCGACGGCGTCAGTGGAAGTTGGCCGTGTGGTAGGTGGTACTCTCCATGGCGGTCTTTGCCATATGCCAATGTGTGTGACGGCTATGCATGAAAGCCAATGGCTCTGTCCATCTCCGTCACAGAGCATGCTCGCTGGTTACTTGTATGTTGCTTTGTGAAAAAAGGTCAATTCCCTCTGAACACTGCAGCAAACAAGACCTCCTTCACTTTTTTTGCTGCTGTTACCAACCTCTGGGAGACAGGATGCCGGGCACAGCAAGTGACAGGTTCCTTGCACAGCAAGTGACAGGTTCCTTGCCTTCAACACGCATGAGCTGGAGCTCCTTGCCAGTGAGGTCCTGTCCCTGTACAGCCAGCTCTATCGGACCCCAGAGGAACAGGTGCATGTCTGATTGGGTAATGCCTGAGTAACGTCTTTCTTTTTGATCTAAAGGCTATTTTGTTCCTTTTTGTAAACAGGGGAGGTGTTGTGATGTGAGCTGACAGAATGATTTGCCTGGCACAATTCCTTTTACCACTGTCTGAAATCTCTGTGCATGGGAGTGTTAAGTCACCTGAAACGAGAAGCTGTAATATGTGTCCATGTTACAATTCCTGTTTCAACAGACAAACTGCAGGCCGCTGACTACCAGAGGCTAGTAGACAGTGTACCAGTACTATGAACAATAGCACACAGCCACTGTTAAAATGACAGTAATTTGTAAAAAATAATTTGAGGATCTGGATTTGTCTGATGCTGTCCTGTCAAGTGGGATTGCAGCCCATATAGTGTAATAGGGTGTTCTGTATGGTTTCAATATGTCAAGAAGCCACATATGGGTAAAGTTAATCCCCGTGCTGCTACTTCAGATGACACTGGGTCACAATCATCCATCCCAGTATGTTCCATTCCAACAGACCCTTGTTCATACATCCCCCAAATCCCTGCTGTCACTGACACATAGCTGTCCTTCGATACTGCCTTGAGTCCTTGTCTGTGATGTAGACCATGAGGTCGGAGTTTAGGAATGTAGCCAATGTAGCTGGGTGTTAGGTTATGTGCATGGATTGCACAGGTAGTTTAGCCTTTAGTAGCTCACAATGATTGAGAGTAATCAGGGGTGGCTCTCACAACAGGACAGGTTTCATAGCCATGGCCTAGATTATGCTGTAGGCCTGATTTGGTAACATGAGGAGCTACAACTTGTTGAGGGTGCTCATAAGATTCCTGTAACTCAGTATTCACAAGCTACCTCTAAATTATTTTGGAGAAAATAGAGTTACTGTTTGGTGAATGCATGTGTGCAATTGCAAATACTTAAGTCACAGCAGTACTGTCAAACAAATTCACTCAAAATGTATTTTTCTTCTTGTTCTTTTCAGTCATCCATACAGTCAGTGTCCATCAGAAGCAGGAGATATGGAAGGCTATTGCAAAGAAGGTGTGGACCCTGCGGGTCCACGAACACAGGGTCCACAAACAACGCAGCCCACACTGTCGGAACAGGTAGGAGGACCTGTGTTGGGCTACTCGAAAGTTTGCTGAAACTCCCAGGCAGTCCTCCCAGTGATCCAAGTGGGTGTGCCACACCCTGACCCCCTAATGGCCTGCATCCTTGCGGTGGCTTACCCACAGCTTGTATAACCTTTTTAATTTGCAGCAATGTTGTAAGCCATCAAAATTAAGGGTGACATACACCCAAAGCCCATGACGATTTCTGTAGGTATAAGTTAGTCAGACAGTGTCTGATGCTGTGTGTGGTGGTGTGGTGTGTGTGGTGTCAGAGATGTCTCAAGGCCTATGTGTTTACTCATGCTGTGAAAACCCCTTTTCATGGAGGGTGTATAAGGTGTATAAGTGACAAAGGCATACATGATATGGGAGCTGGCATGGGGGATTAATGAACTTTGTACAAATGTTTTATATTGAACATTAATGTCCAATTCTAGTTGTGCAAATACCCTCAAACTGTTGTGTCTTTGTTTAGAGCATCATCTGGGCAAGGGTAAGTGACAGTGGCCACATCAGTGGGAAGGAAGCAGGCCACTGGGAATTGGGTGTGGACACCATTGACACCGAAGTACCCAGTGGCATGGAAGTTGAGGAGACTGGCACGGAGGTCACGACTGACTCTACATCTTCTTCAGAGGCATCCAATGAAGACCAGTCCCTAGTGGTGGCAGACCCTGGAGTGACTGTGACAACTGTGTTGTCATCTGATATACACATTCTAACCTCCACCCTCCCTATTGCTGCCCCCAGTAGGCCGTAGCCGCTCCCCTAAAAGAGGCGACGTGACCTTCGCTGCCGGCACCCCCACCCCTGCCCCGGTGACCCAGGCTGCACTCATTGAGGTGCTTGTAGACTTATTACGGACTATCACTGTAGGCCAGACTGCACTTCTGAATCCCATCCAGGGTATGGCTGACCAGAACACCCAGATGCTGGCTTACCTGGATGGAATTCATAGTGCGCTGTCTGGCCTAGAGCGGTCATTCTAGGGTCTGGCCTCCTATTTGGGTGCAGCCTCCCACCTACCCCAACCTTGTTTCCAGACTTCCACCCCTTCCCCATCCAATTCCCTCAACCCAGCCCTGTCCCAAGCACACACAAACATTTGCATGCACCCACAACAACAACCACAGGCAATACATCCCAACATTGACACAACAAAAAACACAGGCACAGGCACATACATGCAAACACCACACACACCACCACCAAAAGCATACCCACAGGCATCACACCCACCATGATACAAACACACACCCCTACCACCAGCACACCCACAGACACACAACCCATGACTCTACTAACACGTATACCACAAGTACAAGCCCAGTCAGTGCACCCACCATAACACAAACACACACCCACAGATTCAAAACCCGCCACTACACCAACACCCACACACTCCACAAGCACACCCCCAGTCTGTGCACCCACCACCACACACACATGCACCAGAATACCCAAAGACACCACACCAACACATACTACATCCACTACACACACATCTACAGACACAAACTGGACCCAATTGCCCACACTCACCCACCCAACAGACAATCAGTAAGAGATACAAATCTAAAGATACAGCACATATCTCAAACTCTTAAGCACCCTCATCTTTAACACACACATGCACAACAGACACAGCCACTCCCTCTACCTCCCAACCCCTACTCCCTCCTGAACATCCCACTTCTTTTCGTACAGAAGACCTCATGTTTGCCCTGGCCCTGATCCCTACCTCATCCCAGACCACCACCCCCAAACATCTTAGTACCCCTTCCAAATCCATATCCACCCCTCCTAAATCCACACCCTCCCCTCTCAAACCCAAAGGCACTCCTCCCAAATCCAAAACCACCCATCCTAAACCAATGACCCCCAACCCACTAAGATCATTGAGGTGCCTGCTCTCTGCTCCATAGATACCCCTTTCAAGGGAGGTTCATTTTGGCGGTGACAATAGGAATCCACTTGTGGGCAAACACCCATACGATGGACTCATGGCCTAGTGCCTTTGTTTGTTCATTTGTTATTTTCTTGATTTGATTTATGAGAGAGGTATCTCATTTATATAAATACTTTTTATTTAGAAAATACCCCGGTCCGGGCCTTATTTTGTGATTGTTACATATGTTTTGCTGATTATGACCTTCTTGCAAATGTGTGTTGCATGCACTTACTCTCATTTTTTGTGGCAGTGACAAGCACAGGTTGTATATTTTAGATTTTTTTTCCAAACATAGATTAATGTTCAACATTGGTGAGGGACATATACATTTTGGTGCAAGCATTTACCTTGTTACTGGACACTTACTCCAAAAATATGTATGTTTCTAATTTTGGGACCGGAAAATGCATTTGTGTTTATTTTGACATGATGTGTCAATAATATTCACATATTCCTTACACAGAGAACCTGGCACTGTACAGTTAATGGGATCTTATGTTTGTTATATTCTGCACACAACAAGGGGACATGTGACCATTATACATCTCTGCCATGTTTGGAGTTTACCAGTAAAATTGGTAGTACATTCTGTGTACACCCTCCTGTAACATGTTGTAGTGTAACTGCTACATTATCACGGGTTGTTTGGGTTAGAGTGGGTACACTGTTTCAGTTAATGCTTTTGATATTTTGGAGACATTATTGCACACACCTGTGCGGACACATTTCTATTTGTGATTGTTGACACATTTTGTGTAGGTGTCCATTGCCAGAGATTGGTGGGTACTACTTACATCTCAAGGTTTGTTCTGATATGTTTTCTGACTACAACATTACACATTTAAGCATTGAACAAATTATCGAGCCATGCATGAGTCATCTACTACTGTGAAGCTACAACTCTGAGGATAACAGGAATGCCCCTGACTTACCTTCTGTTCTGATGATGACGGGGTTGATTTCAATCTTGAACCTGGCCCAGGAACAACTGCAGGACTGGTAGCAGCGAGTTAATGGTGGCAGGAAATATGGAAAGTTTTAAAAAGTACTTTGTGTTTATATAGCTCCCAATCTGCCAACTTAGGTGTGGAGGTTTAGCTGCCACAGTTGCATTAGCAGGAATGCACAACATGATTGGCTCGGCGGCAAAAGGGTGCTGTCGTCCTGCAGCCAGATGCGTTTGCCTATGGCGCGTTGATGTGGGTGAAGATTATTTGCAGTGATGGCAGACCGTTGGCTGTCTTTCATCTGTGCTTCCGCTGACATTTACAGAGGGTGGACGGACCATCACAGCTGAGAGAAAGTTTACAGTTGAAAAGTTGATGGCAGGACTGTTACCACCAACACCTAAATCAGTAGGTAGTTATGGTTAGGACCTAGAGCCTCATTACGAGACTGGGGGTCATTAGACTGCCAGACTCACAATGGTGGTTGGACTGCCACACTCCTGGCAGTCCGACTGCCATATTACATCCCTGGTGGTTGACCGTCAGGGGATCGTGGTCACTGCCAGGGATGTGGTTCCAGATGGGGTGGCAGCGGTCAGAGTCGTGCTCAGCCAAGGCAGCTGATCACAAGTTCTCTTTTCGTCAGCGTTCTCATAGCAGGGTTTTGCCATGAAAAAGCTGACAGAAAACCAGTGCTGGGGGCACAGAGAGGTCCCTGCACTGTCCATGCCCATGGCATGGGAATTGCGGAGGCCCCTGGGCCAGCACTCTTGAAATGCACACTGTCTGCAGTGCAGACGTTGTGCATTCCAAGGGTGCTGTTGTGCCACCGCATTGGCCTAGGCTCCCTCAAGGGAACGGAGGCCATTGCTGTGACACTATTTCCGCCGGTCAGACGAGCGGAAACGTCGTAATACAATGTTTCCGCCGGTCAGCCCAGTGGACACATTGTAATATGACTGGGGGGGAGGCCACGGTATGACGTCAGCCTCTTATCCACGGCTTTGGTGGTCGGGTCTTTCTAACTGCCAAAGTCGTAAGGAGGCCCCTAGTTTCCATTGAAAAAGCATTTTTTGACTTGCCTATATATTTGCCACCATTTGACAAATTTTCATAACATTTTCCAAAAGAAGTGTGCCCAAAGATTGTGTTGTGCATGGAAATTTTAGGGATGATCTGTCAAGAGGGGGCTGTGAGAAAGGGGGGTCAAAACAAGTGTGTTTCCTTTATTAATTCCCATAGACTCTTTAGATTTGCCTGCAGCCTGAACCGCTGGATGGAATTACACCAAATTTGGCAAAATAATGTAGCTTTAGGTCCACAGATCATCCTGTTTAAATTTGGTGTAAATCTGTCAATAGTATTTGAGATATTAATGGGAAAATAAACTTGTATAACTTGGTGCCGCGGATCCAGGGAGATTTCCTGCTGAGAGCTGATTGGCTGCCAACACTTCAAGTAAAATGTTTTGGCAGCCATTTTGGGACTTGGCTTAACCTGAGTATACACAAAATGGAAAAAAAAAGAAAAAGGGGCAGGGTCTACCACCCTAGATTTGGTGCAGGGATAACCCTGGAAATCCCCCCACCCCCCAAATTCAAAGCCTAAAAAGCATATTTTTTTTAAATAACAGACGTCTCCGCTGCATGATCCACAGATTTCTCTGTGATTTAAAAAAAGAAACGCAGTCTGCTTCGTTGCTTAATGCTTCAACCCCTCGGTGATCCATGTCCCGGGGGCATTGCGGGCTCATAAAAGGAGAAGGGCACATGGGGCCTCCTTCCTAGAGACTGCTACCTCCCCGGGGCAAAGTGTATAAAGTATGGGGGGGTGCATGGCCCCGCACATCCTGGGGTCCACCATCTTCCCGGGGCAAGGTAAGCCTCCATGCGGCTAACTTGCATAGTATGCTGGAGGTCCCCGGGGTGCTCAGCACTCTGGGCACCATCACCAAACTGGGGCAAAATACTACTACAATAATAGGAAGGGGCCAAAGGACCCCCGCCCCGGGGACCCACACCTCTTTGGGGCTAGGTTTTCATGTTATGTGTGGGGGCCGCTTGGCCCCCGCACCCTGGGGGCTACCACCTCTCTGGGGCAAAATAATATTAAAATAATAGGGGGGAGTCCTGTGGGACCCCCAGGGCCCTGGGGACCACCACCTCCCTGGTGCCAAAGTGAAAGATTGAGGAGGGCTCCTTTGTGGAGTTATATATGGCCCTTGGAACGTAGCTGTTTGCTTTTGCTGAGTGGGAGCTGACAGCTCTTGCCAAGCAAAAAGCAAACATAACTTTGCTCTCAGCAAGCGGAAGCTTTAGAAATGGTCCCACTTTCTGAAAGGGGAGCTTTCAACTCTTTCCCTACCCGCTGTCATGCGGACAAGGAAAGAGATGAAAACATTTCCCCTCCACTCAGGGAGGTGCTATTTAAAGCCAGGCGCCAGGGGATGGGGTCCCCGGGCACAAAATCGGCGTGGCCCCCCTTCCTTTAATAAAATAAGTAATTGTACCTGCGGGTAGTGGTCCCCCCTTTAAATATTATTATTAGAATAGCCCTGGGGAGGTGCTGCCCCTCCCATATAGTTTTTAAAATGTAGCCCTGGGGAGGTTGTAGTCCCCAGGGAATTGGGTGGTCAACCTGGTCCCCCATATATTTTTTATGATGTCCCATGGAGGTGGTGGACCCCCGGACCTGAGTGGTCTGCGCGCCCCCCCTAAGAATTTTTATTATGTAGCCCTGGGGACGTGGTTCCCGGAGACCAGGGGGTCTGTGCAGCCCCCCTAATTTGTTTTTTAAATGTAGGCCAGAGGTGGTGGTGGTCCCAGGGGTGGCCCCTGCAGCCTCCTAAATATATATATTTAATGTTGCCCCTTTTAAGCTCCAAACTCCTTCGGTTGTGCGCAGTGCAGGGTTTGGAGCATAAGGGGGTTGACTGCAGGCCTTGTAGCCAAAACCTGTTGTGCACGGCCAAAGGCCGCATGTGGTGTAGGGTTGGAGTGGTTGAAGAAACTATAACCTTTGAGTAACTTTAAGGCACGAGCTATAGTTTCTTAACATAAGTATAACTATAAGTAAAACTATAGTTTTGTAAAATGTCAACCTAACTATAACAAACTCGTAACCTCTGGTTTTCATACTGAATATATATATATATATATATATATATATATATATATATATATAGAGAGAGAGAGAGAGAGAGAGAGAGAGAGAGAGAGAGAGATAAATAGAGTGTGGCAGTAGCCACTATGTAGTTATAGTTAGGGTTTCCAGAGAGGAATTCCTTGGATTTGTTTTCACCATTAATAACTTTGCATTCATTTGACGAATCTTCACAAACCTTTGCAGATTTATTCTTCCTTCTACATTGGCAGATGGTGCAAAGTTTTGGGTTGATTGATCAAGGTTTTGCACAGATAAAAGAGAGGTCTCAAAACAAGTTTTTTTACCAATGTAGTGGATAGTGCGAAAACACATTAACAGATTTACATGAAATTTGTCAGGCTTAGACATTGTGGTGCACAGATGATCCTTTTGGGTACTACAGGTAAATAGGTTACATATTTTTTAAGTTATAAGGCACATTAACTTAGTGATAGCTGTGGCTGTGGTAATTTCATGAAATTATGTGGTATTATGCAGAAGTACCACTGTAAAAAGCGATGCCAAGTCATTCTGTGATTGGCTAATGACTGCCTATACAAAAGTTGAAGGCAGCCCTGTTTTTTTTAGGTACACTTTTCCTGTGTTTTGCATTTTGACCTTAGATGTAGGTAAGAATTAGGTTTGATACTTTCCCCTAACTATTATCAATTTGTTAAAGCGGTAATAGGTAGGGAAGAATATTTATAACTTCCTATACATTTAAAAAAAGGATCTACACAGTGGCGCAGTACTGCCTCTGGAGTACCACAGTAGTAAAAAGAAATTAATAAAATATAATTATGTACAAGTACAAGTATATGGTACCACAGTGTATTTTCATTTTTCACATATTTAAATATTCAGTAAAAAGTTGACAGAATATTGCTGAAATATCTACAAATTACTGCAGAATCTAAAAAATATTTTCAAAAAAATAGTGCTGTAAAATATAAAGAAAATTATAAATACATTTCTCCTCCTATTAACACTTTAATAAAGTAGTAATATGTAGGCAACAACAATAAAACTTACTACTTACCTAGATCTAAGACCCTAATCCAAAATGCAGTGAAACACAGAATGCATACAAAATATGGTGAGAACGACATGGCTGCCTTGCACTTTTGGTAAACACAGCCATTACCCAATCTTATATGCTTTATCATACACATGTACTGAGGTATACCACAAATGTACCATTGCATACCACAGCTCAATATATAACTAAGTTTTACAAAAATTAAAACTTTAAAACATTCTACATTATTACACTGTATGCAACTCTATAGTACGATATTCCACTCTATGCTATTCCACTCTATGGCACTCCACGCCACTCCTCTCTGCACCACTTTAATATAGGCTATTCCATTCTGCTGTATGCAACTCCACTGTATGCCAGTCCACTCTACGCTACTCTAATCTAGCCCACTCCAGTTTATGTCACTCCACTCTATGACAATCAACTGTACACCACTCCCCTCTATGTCACTCCAGTCTACACCACTGTACTATATGTCACTTCACTAAACCCCACTCCACTCTATGACAATGCACTGTACGTTATTACACTGTACATCACTCCATTCTACACCATCTTACTGTATGACTCTCAACTCTACACTAATCCACTCTACCTTGTTAAACAGTATGACACTCCATTCTCTGCCACTTTACTGTACACTATTTCACTATATGCCAGTCCAGTCCGTCACTACACAGTACGCCAGTAGCAGTCAACATTATTCCACTCTACACCATTCCACTGTACACTAACACCAGTGTTTGCCACTACAGTCTATCCTAGTACACTGTACGCCGCTCCACCCAACAACACTCTACTCCACGGTTTTGCACTCTAAAACACTCCACTCCATGCCACTCTAGTCTGTGCTGCTTCACTCTATGCCTCTCCACTCTAAGCAATTCCACTCCATGCCACTCCATTCTATCCAATTCCATTCCACTCAATTCAAGTGTTCCCTATTCCACAGTATGTCACTTCAGTGTACGCAACTCTGCTCTATGCCACTGCACCTGTATGTCACTACACTCTAACATACTCCAATATCAACCACTGCACTGTACATCACCCCACTGTACACTTTTCCACTAAATGCTGCACAATTGTACGACACTCCAGTTAATGCCACGGCAACGTACACTTCTACAGCAAACGCCAATACAGCCTACACTATTCCATTGTACTCAACTCCAGTGCACTCAACTCTACTTTATGCTATTCCACTTTATGCCACTTGACTCTATGCCAACCTACTCTACACTTCTCAACTCTACACCACTCCACTCTACATCACTCTGCTCTACGCCACTGTGTCGTATGCCACTCCAGAATATGCCACTCCACTCTACACTACTCCACTTAATATCAATCCACTCTACCTTACTGCACTCTACCCTATTCCACTGCATAAAACTCCATTCTACGCTGCTCTACTGCATGCTGTTCCACTATATGCCACTCCACTCTGCATCACTACACTGCACACCAGTTACACTGAATGCTATGCCACTCCACTGTATGCCACTCCTTCTATGCCACTCCACTCTACGCTATTCCACTGTTTGTCATCCACTCTATAATCCACATTACACTATTCAACAGTATGCTATTACACTTTATGCCACCGCAGTCTACCCCACTACACTATACGACGCTCTACTCTACAAAACTCCACTCTAGGTATTTAACAGTATGCCACTACACTGTACACTACTCCATTGCACACCACACCAGTTTATGGTATTCCACTGTATGCCACTATATTGTACCCCCCTCCACTGTGTGTCACTCCACTCTACTCTATTATACTCTAGGGCTCTCACTTTACACACTCTACCTGGCTCCTATGTATATTATTTCACTGTATGCCACTCTAATGTATGCCACTCCAATCTATGCCACTCCACTCTACACTGTTACAATGCACACCACTACACTGCACCTCACTTAAATGTACGCCAGTCCACTGTACAACACTCCACTGTACACAACTCTACTCTATGCTATTCCACTGTATGCCACTCCATCCTAACACTCTTCAGTGCATGCCACTGCACTGTACGTCACTGCACTTTAACACACTCCAGTGCCAACCACTGCACAGTACACCACCCTACTGTACACTTTTACATTTTATGCTGTTTAAATGTACGACACTCCTGTCTATGCAACTGCATTTTACACTATTACACTATATGCCAATACAGTCTACACTATTCCATTGTACTCAACTCCACTGCACTCAACTCCACTTTATGCTAATATGCCATTCCACTTTATGCCACTCGACTCTATGCCAATCTACTCTACGCTACTCAACTCTACGCAACTCCAATCTACATCGCTCCACTCTATGTCACTGCACTGTATGTCACTCCAGAATATGCCACTCCACTCTACAACAACCCACTGTACACTATTACACTGTTTATCTCTCTAGCCCATGGCATTCCATTCTACACTACTCCACTCAATGTCAATCCACTCCATCCTATTACACTCTACCCTATACCACTGGAAAACACTCCATTCTACTCTGCTCTACTGTATGCTGTTCCACTATATGCCAGTCTACTCTTTATCACTACACTGCACACCAGTAACACTCAATGTTATTCAACTCTACACCACTCCATTGTATGCTACTCCACTCCACGCCACTCCACTATCTGCCACTGCACTTTACGCTATTCCACTATACGCTATTCCACTCTACAATCTACATTACACCATTCAACAGTCTGCTATTACACTGTACGCCACAACACTCTAGCCCACCACACTGTCTTCTGCTCCACTCTACAACACTTCACTCCAGTCTATGCCACTCCATTCTAGACCATTACACTCTAAGGCTCTACAGTCTACACCACTCCACTCTACCCGGCTCCAACCTATGTTATTCTACTGTATGCCACTCTAGTATATGCCACTCCACTTTACAGTTTTACAATGTATGCCACTACACTGCACCACACTCCACTGTCTGCCAGTCCACTGTCCACCATTCTACTTTATGCTATTCCAATGTACGCCACCTTACTCTATCATACTTCAGTATCTGCCACTGCACTGTATGTCACTGCACTCTCACACACTCCATTGTCAATCACTGCACTGTACACCATAGCACTGTGCACTTTTCCACCGCATGCTGCTCACATTTATGACACTCCAGTCTGTGCCACTACACTGTACACTACTACACTATACACCAATACAGTCTACACTATTCCATTGTACGAAACTCCACTGCACTCACCTCTACTTTATGCTTTTCCACTTTATGCCACTCAACTAAATGCCAATCTATTCTACCCCACTCAACTCTACGCAACTCCACTCTACATCACTCCACTCTATGCTACTGCACTGTATGCCACTCCACTCTATAACAATCCACTGTACACTATTACACTGTATATATCTCTATTTCATGCCACTCTATCCTACACTACTCCACTCAATGTCAATCCACTCTACTGTACTACACTCTACACTATTCCACTGCATAACACTCCATTATACACCACTCTATTGTATGCTATTCCTCTATATTCCACTCCATTCTACATCACTACATTGAACACTAGTAACACTCAATGTTATTATTCCACTGTACACCACTTCACTGTATGCTCCTCCACTCCATGCCACTCCACTCTATGTCACTTCACTTTACGCTATTCCACTGTATGTCATTCCACTCTACAATCCACATTACACCATTCAACAATATGTTATTACACTGTATACCACTATACTCTAATCCACTACATGGTACCCCACTACACTGTACCCCAAACCACTCTACAACACTCCACTCCACGGTATTATACTGTATGCCACTACACTGTACACCAGTCGCCTCTATGCCACTCTAGTCTATGGTATTCCTTTGTGTGCCATTACACTGTACCTCCCTCCACTGTATGCCACTCCATTCTATTCTATTACACTCTATGGCTCTTCACTCTATACTACTCCACTCTACCCGGCGATAATAAATGTTATTCCACTGTATGCCACTCTAGCATATGCCACTCCACTCTATACTATTACAATGTACTCCAGTACACTGCACCTCACGCCACTGTATGCCAGTCCACTCTACAACACTACACTGTACACCACTCTACTCTATGCTATTCCACTGTGTGTCACTCTACTCTAACACACTTCAGTGCACACCACTACACCATACACTACTCCACTCTAGACATTTCGCAGTATGCTGCTCAATTGTACAACACTCCAGTTTATGTCACCCCACTCTATGCTACACTATATAAACCAATAAACTCTACACTATTCGACTGTACTCAGGTCCACTGCACGACACTCAACTCCATTCTCATGCCACTCTAAAATATGCTATTCCATTTCAATGTACACCACTCCATTCAACGTCACTCCACTGTATGCTGCTCTACTTTGCCCCACTCCACTCCACTCCACTCCAATCTATGCCATTCCACTTTATGCCACTCCGCTATATGCAGCTCTACTTTATGACAATGCACAGTATGCTATTACACTGTACACCATTCCATTCTACGTCACTCTACTGTATGCCTCTCCACTTTATGTAAATCTACTCTACCATTCTACACTCTACCATATTCCACTGTACGACACTCCATTCTATGCCACTCTACTGCATGCTATTCCACTCATTGTCACTATACTGTGTGCCATAACAGCCAATGTTATTCCATTCAACACCACTCCACTGTACTCTAGTACACTTTATGCCATTACAGTCTATCCCACTATACAGTACCGCACTCCACAGTAAAACACTAAATTCTACGGTATTCCGCTCTAAGACACTCCATTCTATGGCACTACAGTCTACACTACTCCAGTCTATGCTATTCTACTGTACACTACTTCACTCTATATCACTCCTCTCTTTGCCACTCTGCTCTACACTACTCCACAGTAGGCCACTCCACGTATGCTATTCCACTCTACATTAGTCCACTCTATGCCATTCCACTCTACCCCACTCCAGTGTACCCTATTCCACTGTATGCCGCTCCAGTGTATGCCACTCCACTCTATGCTATTCCACTGAATCCCTTCACATTGTACCTCACTCCACTATCTGCCACTCCATTCTATAACTCTCTACTTTATGTCACCCCACTCTATGGCACTCCACTGTACTCCATTCCAATCTACACTATTCCACTATATGCCACTGAATCTGACACACTCCAGTGTACACCACTGCACTGTACCCTACTTCCACTGTTTGCTGCTCAACTGTACAACACTTCAGTTTCTATTCTGCTCCACTCCACTCTTCATCACTCCACTGTATTAGTCTCAGGTGGAATTATAATTCCGCTTGCAGGATTGGCAGAATTTGGTAACTCCATGTTACACTTGTAACGCAAAGTTCTTTCCAAATTCTGCCAATCGGTTCATGGTGGAATTATTCTGCTGTTCAAGCCTTGTGATGTTCATGGGAACAATGCGAGGCCCCACAGTGCATGCTTGCAAGCGATAGCAAGATTTGCTGGCACCTAGTGCAATTTCCAGTCATCACGGAGCCTTCCAACGCCGTTTTGTAACACTAGTAGTCGCAAGTGGTCCATCAACCAGTCAATGCACGCTTGCAAGTGGGAGTGAGATTTGCCAGTCCCTGGTGTGACTTCTGGTAGCCATGGTGCTTTCCGATGCCATTTTGTAACGCCTGCAGTTGCAAGCAATTTTGAAGTTAAAGGATCACTCTTTTTGTCTGCAATTCCTGCTGCATATAGCATTGGATTTTAAGGACTTTGGCCCATATTTATACTTTTTGACGCTAAACTGCGCTAACGCAGTTTAGCGTCAAAAGATTTTGCGCCGTCTAACGCCATTCTGAAGCGCCATGCGGGCGCCGTATTTATGGAATGGCGTTAGCCGGCGCAAGCGGACCGGCGCTGCCTGGTGTGCGTAGAAAAAAACCACGTACACCAGACAGCGCCGGCGTAGGGGGAAAATGGCGTATGGGCGTCTTAAAATGGGGCAAGTCAGGTTACGTCGAAAAAATCGTCGTAACCCGACTTGCGCCATGTTTTTCCGACGCCCATCCCCCATCAACATGACTCCTATCATTGTAAAGATAGGAGTCATGCCCCCTTGCCCAATGGCCATGCCCAGGGGACTTCTGTCCCCTGGGCATGGTCATTGGGCATAGTGGCATGTAGGGGGGCACAAATCAGGCCCCCCTATGCCACAAAAAAAAAAAAAAAAATACTTACCTGAACTTACCTTAATGTCCATGGGATGGGTCCCTCCGTCCTTGGGTGTCCTCCTGGGGTGGGCAAGGGTGGCAGGGGGGGTCCCTGGGGGCAGGGGAGGGCACTGTGGGCTCATTTTGAGCCCACTTGTCCCTTAACGCCATGCCTGACCCAGGCGTTAAAAAGCGGCGCAAAAGCGCCGTTTTTGGCCACGCCCACTCCCGGGCGTCATTTTTGCCCGGGAGTATAAATACCACGTAAAGGCCTGGGAGTCATTTTTTAAGACGGGAACGCCTCCCTTGCATATCATTAACGCAAGGAAGGGGTTCACGCTAAAAAATGACGCACTCTCCGGGCACTTTGGCGCCCGAAGCGTCTAACGCCATAGTATAAATATGGCGTTAGTTGGCGTTAGTTTAGCGTCGAATTTGCGTCGAAAAAAACGACGCAAATTCGGCGCAAACGGAGTATAAATATGCCCCTTTGTTTTTGTGCCAGCACAACAAGTAAGTTTAAACACATTTGGAAAAGGATGTTGCTTGATAGAGGGCATGCACTAGTATATATTTGTATCTTTTATTCAATTTCAAAATTTGATTGTGGTTTTGGTGGGTGGCCTGGAGTTACAGTAGGGGCCTATTTTTTGCAATCTTTTATAATGAAAAAAGGTTGAACATTTAAGTACCTTTTCTCCATGTTTGTGAAATTTGCATTATTCATTTATTTTATCATGTGGTCTAGTCTGCAATCTGCCCATGGACAGTCCAGCCAGTACCTGTAGGCATTGGGTAATTAAACAACTGTTTCTGTGGTATATGTTGTTTTAGATATATTTGATTTAGGGATGACATTTAAATACAAAATGTGTTCATTTTGTACTTCATGTTTCTTTCTGCAATAGTGTATTTTGATTGGGTAACATTTTGATGCCTTGGGAGGATGTGTGTTGTTTAAAAAATTGTATAGGTGACTCAATTTTCGTTTTTGTGACATTGCTGAATTAACAGTAGTGTTTTCTTCTTTGTTTTCCATGCCTCCTTTGGTGCTGGCTAAGTGGTCATTTTTTTTTGTCTGGCCACTGTGTGTGTGTCTGTGTGTGCCATAGGCCACAATTTTGTCTTTGCTCTCCATGCCATGTGGCCCGGCAGCCATTTTGTGTAGTCAGCGTCCATAAGCCTGCATGTGTTCTTCTTTGTTGTCCATGTCTCTTTGCTTGTTGTTGTTTGAACATGTGACCAATGGCCATTTTGAGTAGCCAGCCAGTGTGTTAAATCCTTTTTTCCCATTTTCAAAGCAATTTTCTAGGGACATTGATAGAAGAGGGCTATGCATTTTTTTTGTTTGTTTATTGTTCATTCATTTTTTTCTATTTTTTTCCTTGATATCAGTTTAATTTGCTTCAGGATGATTGTAGTATGGATGTACAGTCTTTATATAATATTAAATGCATTTTCATTTACTCCTGCACCCCCTTGCTTTCCAAAGTATTTATCATATTCCCTAGTGAGACTCCAGCCTTTATTTTTAAAGATTATTCTATTTTCACCTGCACCCCCTGCATGCCACAGGACTCTTAGGCCATAGGCGCATAGCAGCATTAATCTTTGCAAGGATTCTTCCATTTTCCGGTGCACCCCTAACCTGACATAGTCACACACCAGCATTCATCTTAAGGATGATTCCAATGTTCCCTTCCCCCCCTGCCGTCCATAGGTCTCTTAGGCCATAGCCCCACGCTAGCATTCATTTTTAAAGGATTATTCCATTTTCTTGTGCAACCCCTGCCTGCCACAGGTGTCTCATAGGCCCTACAGGCACACAAAGTAAACTTTTAGATCTCTATGTTGTTTCTGAAATAAATCATATTATGGTTTGGTTTGGAATGGATTGTAATTATTTAGGGTAATCTCACTAAATTATATTGTCCGTGTGAATAATTAAAACTGCAAAAATGCCACGTTTCACTGAATGCTTTTCTTGTTTGCTCGTCTTTAGGTGCACAAGAGACATTACCCACAGTGCTGCCAGACAGAAGGCCATGTGAGTCTGCCTCTGCTTCTGCTCGTGTGGCTAAGTGCCAGCTGACAGAGCTTCAAGATGGCCCCAAAGAAAGGTGTTTCTGTCACAAAAGTGGCCAGTGAGGAGGAGAAAAAGTAGATTTCACCCCGTCCCAAGTTTGGAACTTGTTTATGATTAGCAAGCAGGAGGATAACATTGAAATATAATCCATTTGCCACACGAGTAGAGTGTCTATCAAGGTAAGCCAAGTTCACACCATGATACTGGAGGCCAAACATTCCATATGAAAAAACATCACACAATCTGATGGGAGGAGCACCTTAAAAAGGTAGATGCTGGTAGTGATGATGAGAGAGGGGAAGCAAGCTATCACAGTGATAAAAGGAGGTGAAGAGGAAGAAGATGATGACAGCTTTACACAAACCCTCCCTGTCCACTGCAGTGTGCCAGCATCACCCACATCAGCAACCTTCAAATGGCACAAGACTCAGATGAAGACACCACTGCATACAGTGGATCCCCCAAAATGAACATTGAGTCTACCACCTCGTGGTTTTCTCCAGACGTCGCCTATCTCAGTGGCACCACAAAAAAAAAAATTCAAGCTACTACTACAGGCACGTTTAGGCAAGAGGGACCCTACGAACACAACCACCTAACAGCACATTTGTACAACAGGAAGCTGGCTAAAATGTTAGCGCTGGCACTCCTCCCACTTTCTGTTGTGGAAGAACTGGATTTTTAGAATTTGGGGCAGCCATCTGACTGAAATGGAAGATTCCGAGCCAGACCTACTTTGCCAGAGTTGCTGTTCCAGCAGTCCATTATGATGGGCTGCAATTGGTTGGCCAAGCTATGCTGTCGAGTGCTATATACACTACCCACCTGATGGCAGCCATGTGGACCAGTTGTCATGCTACTGATTAGATGTGTATCACTGCACACTGAGGGCCATATTTATACTTTTTTAGCTCCGCATTTGTGTCATTTTTTGACGCAAAAGCAGCGCTATCTTACAAAATACAATTGTATTTTGTAAGTTTGCGCCGTTTTTGCGTCAAAAAGTGGCGCAAATGCGGCGCTAAAAAAGTATAAATATGGCCCTGGGTCTCTTTTGTGGGGGTTGGGCAACAGCTACCTGCAGGTCTCAGTGCTGAAAAAGGTTTTAAGGGAATTCAGCAGCATGCATCTGTAGCGATGTTAGGCATGGAGAAATTCCCTACAGCTGCAAACACCTTAGAAAACCTTTACAGCAAGGTGATTGTATGGCTTCGACCCAGAGGTCTCACAATTGGACGGACAATGGCAGTAATATAGTCAAGGGCATGGCAGTTGGTGGATATTTCAGGGTCCTGTGTTTGGCTCATTGAATGAACCTGCTTATGTAGGATGTTCTAAAAAAAAAAACATAGTCAGCAACACACTGGTCACCTGCAGAAATATCTTTGCTCATTTCAGTCATTTTTTGGAAGCCTGAAGCAGTTGAAGATCACTCAGTGTGCTCATAAAGTACTGGTTAAAGCTCTCATACAGGAGGTGCCAACACGCTGGAGCTCAACTTATTACATGTAGCAACGTCTGTTTGTGCAGTATAGATCGATCACTGACTACTGGGAAAAGCATGACCATGAGATCGACAACTGTGGGCTAGTTAAATGCCTGACATAAATCCTACATCTTTTTGAGGTTTTCTCAGGGGAATTCAGCAAGGAGGACAGTACAATGTGCCAAGCAATCCTGGTCTGGGGCATCTGCTACAAGACCAGTTAAAAAGGTGTCACAAAGGTTCACCAGTATCAACGAGGAAGCATATGAGTTGGTTCAGAGCATAATCCTTTGCTTGGCTGTTAAAACAAGTCTGCAAAGAAAGATTGTGTCCTCCAAAAAGTACATCTGTGTCATACTACTTGATCAACAGTACAAAAAAAATGCTGGCCACTTTCATTCTTTTTTCAGAATGGGATGTTTCACAATAGAAGACTTGGATTGCTAAACAAGTGAGAGAACTCAAAAAAGAACAGATGGAAGGTATAGCCCAAGCAGATATGAGCAGTGGAGACCAGTATAATGAACTGATAAAATATTGCATGACAGCACCCTGTGTTTGTAAATTGGGGATTAAACTGTGAGCAGTGGCAAGTGAACTTCCAAATATCATGTCACATCTTAAAGTACATTGAATATATCAAATATTGCATTGTTTTGACATTACCAACAATGGATGACGGAAGAAAGACTGGAGACATGGAGATAATAGACTTTCTTTCTCTAAACAGTTCACCTTGAAAAATATCACGTGGAAGTAATGAATGTATCCATGATTAAGGCTCACAATGAGGAGCCAAAACACGTTGGATTGATTCACGCACTCTGCTGTTTTTTTCAAATAAAATATCTATCAGCCAAGCTCCAAGAATCAGGCGTGAAGAGCCTTCTTTGATGAGGAGAGTCTGTTGTATGTAAAGTGGGTTCCGTTGCCCTGCGAGGGTTGGGGGCTTCCTGCAATGGGCAATTGTGGAGGTGGGATATAAAGATAGATAGATAGATAGATAGATAGATAGATAGATAGATAGATAGATAGATAGATAGATAGATAGATAGATATAGAGAGAGAAAGAGAGAGAGAAATATTATCTAGTGGTGGTCACCACTAGGATAGTTATAGTTAGGACTTAGGCCCATATTTATACTTTTTTAGTGCCGCATTTGCGTCATTTTGTGATGCAAAAGCGGCGCAAACTTGCAAAATACAATTGTATTTTGCAAGTTTGCGCCGTTTTTGCGTAAAAAATCTGCGCAAATGCGCGCTAGAAAAGTATAAATATGGGCCTTAGTTTATATTGAAAAAGCAGTTTTTACTTGCCTATATCTTTGGCGCCGCTTGATGAATCTTCACAAAATGTTTATTAAAAAATTTAACAGTCTGGAAAGTTTTGGGGTGATCCGTCAAGTGAGGGCAGAGAAGAAGGTGGGTTCCTAAAACTCTTTTTCCCAATGCATTTTTCCCTAGGAATTTTAAACAGCGATATTGCCTGAACCACTGGATGGAATTACACCAAATTTGGCAGAAATGTAGCTCTTGGCCCAGAAAGCAACCTTTTTGATATTTGGTGTAAATCAGTTCAGTAGTTTTTGATAAATTAAAGGAAATCCAATTTTGCATATAAAGGGACACAAAGGCTCCACAAACCCTCAGGATCTCGTGCTGAGATTTGCTTGGCTGCCAACACTTCAGCGAGGAAGGATTGTCAGCCATCTTGGGACTCAGCTTCAGCCAAATCCCAGAAAAAAGATTTTTAAAAATGAAAGGCGCCAGTGTAGGGACACCTTGACCCCTTAACTTTCGTGCTAGGATCCCAGAGAGACCCCCAGAGCAAAAAAAAATGTTTTTAAATTTTCAGTGGATGTCACGGTTGATCTGTGGATCCACTGAATTAAAAAAAAAAAACAAGTGCGGACTTCTGCACTTGTTTCTATGAAGCCCCCAGGTGGGCCAAGTCCAGGAGGCATTGATATTATCACTGCAGGGGAGGGGGCCCGCAGCCCTTGACACCGCATAATGGGAAACTTATGTGGAGGCTGGATGGCACCCTGTAGACCTGGGGGCCCGCAGCCCTTGGCACCGCACAATTAGAAACTCATTCCCTGTAGACCTGTGAACCACCACTTCCCAAGGGTACTTATTACACAAAGCGAGGGGGGGCACACGCCCCCCATGCAGCCCCAGATTCAGCCACCTCCCCTGGGCACAATAGTAAACTCATGTGGGGTGGCCACATGCCCCCCACAGCCCAAGGGACCACCCATCCCCTTGGCACTAATAACACAAAGTGCGGGGGCTTCTATAGCAGCTCCCTCTCTGTGAAAACAATGCCAGCTCCCACAGGAGGTGGGGAGCCGGCTGCGACCACGGGGGCCGTAAGGCTCCCCCTACTGTCCCCAACATTGTGACGAGATCACATGGCCGGGTCCCGAGGGATTCATTATCTACTGGCGGTCATCAGTAGATAGTTATAGTCAGAACCTAGGGCCAGATGTACCAAAGGATTTTACCCATTCTGTGTCTATGGGAAAAAGCTTTCGTACATATGGCCCCTAGTTTCCATAGATAAAGCATTTTGGGACTTGCCCATATCTTTGGCACCATTTGATGAATCTTCCCAAAATTTTCCAAAAAAGTGCACCATTGATTGTAGTTGTGCATTTTTTGGGGGGCAATCCCACAAGCAGGGAGCAAGAAAAAGTTGGTGCCAAAAAAGTGCATTTCCCATTTTAATTCCCATAGAGGTTTTAAACACAACTACAGTCCGAACCGCTGGATGGAATTACACCAAATTTGGCAGAAAGGTAGCTCTTGGTCAGGAAAGAGACCTTTTTGTTATTTACTGTAAATCCGTTCAGTAGTTTTTGAGAAATAAAAGGAACAAGAAATGTGTATATCTCAGCAGTGCCTAAGCACAGATCTCATAGTGAGATCTCATTGGCTGTCAGCACTTCAACCAGAAAGTGATGGCAGCCATCTTGGGACCAATATACATGGGAGCACCCCATTGAAATGCATTGTAGTGAAGGGCAGGTTTTGAGGGTCACAAAAAAGAGGATGTATACAAGGTGATAGCAGATTTTAGTTACAATATAAATGATTTTGTGCTAAGGTGATTTCACCCTGTGAAAAAGCCTTCTGCTGTGATTTCATGAATCATACTTGAGAGAAAACGGTTTTCTCATGATTTTCCCATAGAGGATATGGAAGGTGCTCCAGAAGCTAAAATGAGAGTGCAACACTACCACCTCGCACCAAATTATTTACATTAATATAGGGACACTCCCGCTTCCAATGTCCAACGCCGCTGCATGCATTACAAGGCAGCATTTTCTTCATGTTCTGAACATGAACCACATTCGCATTCAGATCTACTCAAACTCCACGATCTCTACCTCTGAAATGAGCCACCATATTTCCCTGCTGTTGCATCCCTTGCATTCTTCCTCGTTCACCATACCCTGTGATCTCTGCATTCCTGCTGCTTGGGCAGATTTAATCTTAACCTTTTCCATCACCCTTTTCTTGTTCATATCAACCTCATTGCTACAGTATTTTGCGTATTGAAGCACTTCATCATTCGTTTTTTTCTTGCCAGCAAATCAAATGACTCTTAATCGTATTGCCAATTTCAGACTTCAATCCTTGAACGAACCTGAACACAAAATGGATCATGTCTTTCGGCTCAATAATTTCGGTGCCTTCTATTGTCTGAATGCTTTCAGCAGCCTTTCATAATATGCATGAACAGACTCTATCGCCCCCTGAGATGTCCTTTTAATTCTTTGCCAATCAATATCTTTAGGGGAAACTCTTGTCTTCAAAAACTCAATCAGCTTGTAATAGTTTTTCATCACCTCTTTAGACAGCGCACCTGTTACTGGATCTCTCAAGGGTTCATGTGCTGGCCAATCAACACTCCTCTTACACTCAACCGACAAATCTGCTGGAACCACAATCTCAAATAAAGTATTTAAATCCTCCCACAGGCACTGTGCAAACTTGACAAACCTTTCCATTTGCTGGTACCATTCCACTGGTTTCTCCCTGAATTTTGGATAATCATTTGTTAATGACAATATGTCACTTCTACTCCAAGGAACATAAACAAAATTGCTTCCCAGAATTTCTCTCATTACCATCATTTTTACAGCTCCTTCAGCCTACTCTGTATCATTTGAAGATGCAGTCGGAGTCTTCTTCTGATCTCTTTTCTTTGTCCCTCTGCCTTTCCATTTATTTAATGCTCTCCACATTTGAATGCTTTGAATCAATTCGTTGATGTGAAATTTCATTCCAGGTGTTCTCATGTTTGCAATGTCTCTCTAATCAAATTGTAATCTGTAACTCCTCTTCAACTGTTTGGATTTATCTATTTCGAATTCATATTTCTCAGCCAAATTAGCTAATTTCCCATAGGCATGTCCTGCACAAAGATTAACATCTTTGCACATGAAGTACAATTCATTTTCATTGTAAGAATCAAATCTGTCTAATTCAAGTGTTCCCTCAATCATTTCATTTAATTCCAATTTTAACCTGGCCGTGTTCAATGTTTTTTCTCCCTACAGTGTTTCCTGAAACTGAAGTTCCACTCAGATTATCTAACCATTCAGTCAATTGTTGGGCTGTCAATCCTTGTAAACTTATGCTATTACCATCATTTTGTGACACAAATTGTGGTACATTACACAGGGCTCATAAAACTTGCCCTTGCGGCATTCACAGATGATCCCATTGAGCATGGGTTACATGTCACATCAATTAGTGGACCAACCCCGTTTTGTGTCTGGTTTGAACCGAAATAATTCATAGGGGTCATGGCTGGCACAGTAGTGCTCGGTCTGTCCATTTCTGCATTAGTTCCAAAAGGTGAATTCATTGTCGGTAGTGGAATAGAAATCTGAGGACTACTCTCATTATTACCCTGGGCATACAATGGGACTATTGGACCTATGGTAGGCACATTTGGAACTATTTGAACCTCCCTCTGTACAACTGGGGCTGTAGCAACATTCAGAACTACATTCTGATTTACAGATTCTACTGCATTGTATGGTGAGTGCGATCCTGCAACAACTAAGTTATAAACTCATCATTTGAATCACTTTCGTCATTTGCTATTCTTTTATTCTCATCCAATTTCTGTTCTGTATCTTCCTCAGATTTCTTTTTGGCTTTGTGCTTAACACTTTCATCACTTTCCTGAGTAACGGATGGAAATAACTTCACTGCATGTACTGTATTAGCTCTCCTTTTGAATTTCTGGGCCTCCTTTTGTCTGGCAACTGATCCCAAATAGCAAGTGCTTTAAATTGTGCAGGTCTAGGAGGAGGCTTCAATTTTTACATCTTCTCCTCAGATTCTCTAAAATTCTCAAATTAAAGGTTCCATAACTAGGAAAAGCTAAGGTGCCCTACTTCTCAGTTAATTTGCACCATTGATTTACCCAAAGACATGCTGAAACTCCTCTCTCTTCCATTACCTCGAACACCGTTGTATCCTCAGGCAGAGCAGGTTCATCCTCTCTAACTGGAGTAAAGCCATCTCCTCTTAAGGTATTCTTCAAAGCTTTGAAAAACTTCATTTTTACACAAAATTAATTCACAAACACAAAATCTACAAAACCAAGAAATATATTTAAATCCCATGATCCTGTTCTCAACATATAGCAGCACAGTCTTGTCCACTAATCCGTGTGTGGCTTTTCTCACCAACCGGTCTATTCCAGCGCGGACCAAATGACGTTGCACTCACTCCATTCAGCAGCTGCAATCCGCTTCAGAGATGTCTCACACACCTCTCACGCAAAAATCTAAATGCAGAATATTGCGAGCCCAAAAACAAAAACCTGTTTTTCCACTATGGGTAGGATTCAAACACTTCGGAAACCTTACGGAAATTACGACTGTGGCCTTATGCACAAACAGCTATTCTTCCAGCTGTGGCTTTCTGACAAACGCTAGTAAGATTTGACCCGCAAACTTCACTCCGGTTAGTACGGATCCTCCATGCGCACCCAGGATTTACCTAAGACCAACCAATAACACAGACTCAAGGGAAATACTACTGGCTTTGTCGACAGTGCTCAATCGACCAACACCTTTACCTACAGACAATAAATTGACCAAGGGGCATATTTATACTCTGTCTGCGCCGAATGTGCGTCAAAAATTTTGACGCACATTCAGCGCAAACCTTGCCCCATATTTAAACTTTGACGCCCGAGCCCACGGACGTCAAAATCCCGCCATGTGTGCGTCATTTTTTGAATGCCGCAAACCGTCTTGCGTTAATCATATGAAAGGTAGGCGTTCCCGTTCAAAAAATTACTTAAACGGACGTGCGTAGTATTTATGCTTTCGGGCAAAAATGCCGCACGGCCGGGAGGCGGAGCTGGAAAATGACGCACAGCCAGATTTGCATCAAAATTTAACGCCTGGGTCAGGGCAGGCGTTAAAATGGGGCAAACACTGCAGTATTTAATCAGAACACACAGAAGCAACAGCAGAGCAGCAAAAGGGAGACTTGGAGGTGCTTCTCATCCAGCGTGCACGCAGACACAGAGCCCAGCAACAACAACAGCAGCTACCACAACACCAGCAGGGACCCCAAAGGCAGCGCAGAAAGCAGGATAGGATATTCCGCACCAGAACAATCCTTCATGGCCTCAGGGAACATGACATCATCCAGAGGTACAGGTTGAACTGGCAGGTCATTCAGCAGCTGCTGCGCAACATAGAGCCACAGTTGGCACCCACCTTGCTGACACCCCGCACCATCCCAACAGAAACCAAGCTGCTTGCCGTACTTCACATGCTGGCAAGTGCCTCCTTTCAAAGCACTGGCACCCTGGTTGCCGGAATATCACAGCCATCATTCTCTGCCTTTTTGCCCAAAGTACTGGATGCCATCATTGGACTCACACCCCGCCACATCTGCTTCCCTAACACACTGCAGAAGCAGCAGGAAACAAAATAGGGGTTTTACCTCATTAGTGGCTTCCCACATGTCCTTGGTGCAATCGACTGCACACATGTACATCTTGTGCCACCTGCTGCAACTAAACACCTCTACCGCAACAGGAAGCACACACATTTCATCAATGTGCAGGCCATTGTCGATCACCAAGGATTGATAACCAACATCATGGCAAAATATCCTGGGAGTGTCCATGACTCATTCATCTTCTGTCACAGCACCATCAATCAACACTTCCAGGATGGACGGTATGGCAATGGACTACTTGTCGGTAAGTACAGAAACCTACTTAGATACACACTGCACAGCAACCCTCTAGGACACACAACACACACACCACAACAGCAACATGTCGACAGGAACACAATGAGGTCGTGACATCGCTAGCCATGTTTCATAGGTCACCATTGAACCTTTCACACATCTGAAATTAGTGTACAGTCTAATGTTAAGACGTCAATGATCACAACGTTTGGAGTGGTTTGCCTAATTGTCACCTTGCAAAATGTAAGCGTCTTAATGATATTTAAATGAATCCATTGCATAAGTCTAAAGGATTGGGATGTGCAGGGTACACTGATGTGAACATGTTACAACACTGTCAAATTGAACCTGTGTATGGAACTATCATCTCACCCCCAGTGAAGACACAGGGACACCTGTATCACAAGTCACAATGCTAGGGAGTGGACACTGTACTGCAAATCCCAAAACATACTGCTGACAACCGGTCAGCAGCCAAACACTTGTTCAGCCAAGGAAACAACACAATGCAGATGGTACATCCTACAAGCCTAGGATGTAACACAATAACACAAAAGAGTCACAGACAACACAAGACACCTACTGCCATGCAAGGTGATATCAATGGGGCAAGCTACATCAACATGATCCCATTCATTTTCTTTTTCAGCTGATCAGGGGTATGGGATTCAGCCATGGATTATGACACCATTTGGCAACCCAAGCACTGCAGCAGAGCGTGCCTACAACGAGGCACATAGGAGGACACGCACATATTAGTCGAGAGGACCAACATATTGTGAACAATTTCTTTTAAAAATAATCACCATCACCACTGTATGAACTAATGTAAATAAACACCGATAATAATCACCATAGCATGGTCTGGCTAATCATTTTTGCTCACCTTTATCTCTAACTATCAGAATAAGAGTGTAGCCTCATGGAGCATTGCTGATATACCGATCAGGACACAGAAAATCCCAGAGCAATTGTGATGCGTTTCATACAACGGTCTCATACACAAACACTGTAAATGACATATATCCTGTACATTTCACCTTTGAAGGGCAATACCAGAGGACCACACCTATTTCACACATAAATGTTGGAAACATGATTCATCGCAGCATATGGAACACAACTAAGACACCATCACTCAATAAGGGGAAACGCCTCATACATTAGGCAGCTGATGTGCTATTGCATTGGCAACAGGAATGTATGACCAGACCCTTGACAGCAGTAAGTCCAACTGCATCCAATCTTTGCAAGGACTATCTGTGTCTAGAGTTCCATATAAGCAGAACATAGACAGCACAAGTGCTGCACATATGACAAGCATTGCGCACATGACATTCCATGTACATGTCAGCCCATTTCCTAACTCCTGACACACCCATGCTCCTGGTCACAACCCACCTGTCTGAAGAGGTCCCTGAAATAGTAATATGTGTACCCTGATATTCCCTCCTTTACACACACAGACAAACAATGGTAATCCAGTGTGCTACACCCTTTCCTATGGTATACCATGACATAGTACATCTGACTGCATGGACGTCAGGTCAATTAATACACTGGCTTGTAGTTACTAAGCCCTGTTAGCACCTGTAGATTGCTTCCCATGTGAAAGGTACTGTTGGCCATTTGAATGCAAATCTCACATACAGGACTTGTGAGAAACAGATGCAGCACACACCTGTGATCACCTTCATGCACACCACCCATCTGAACATGCACTGCCCCTGCTGATGTCTGGAACAGCATAGAAGTTGCCATTTTGTCAAATACACCGTTATGCATTGCTAGTAATTAAGCCGTGTAACACAGCCCTTGGGTTCATGTGTCATCTTCAAAAACACAGGACATACACAGTTTTACATGTCAACTGTCTTGTTCTTCCTCCGACCAGTCTTAGTCAGACCACTGATTATGTAACTTGTGAAATTGCTGGATCCTGGTTGACCCTGCATCCTGTCAGCCTGACTGGCACCTGTCTGTGGGTTACCCTAAAGATTCCTTGTGGCTACATATGTACCACACTTGCTTTACCAAACCTCTCATTCCTCAGAGGGTATTTCGTCATGTGCTTCTTCATTGCATACCCAAATACATTGTATAGCATCATCTGCCTTTTAATTGTACCATATTTGTTAAATTGTCTTTGAATACCAAAATCATGGCCCATCCCTTGTCTGGGTCTCATGTATGCATGAACGACAAAGTGTGACAGTGTCCCAGGGCCGTATGCAGGGATTTGGTACGGTGCCTCCAGCGGAACCAGCTACCTTTGATAATGTCCATGAAAAGTCCACACATGTTAGGACCTGACAGTTCACACGCTGAATCACATTGCTCACAACATATTGATGGGCCGTGCGTGGTGAAAAGCTGTGAGAATAATCAGCACAGAGGCTATGATGTTCCCAGATGCAGTGGGAATTTTAGAGGCCAACCTGTGTACAAATGTTGTAATGACACCTGCCAGAACATGACACCTGAGACATTATCTCACTCAGCACACCAAGGTTGCCCTGTTGACAGTCTCATTACACGTCTTCAGTGACAGGGTAGGACCATCCCCATGTAGGTTCTCATGTCCTCATTGACTTTACTCACATTGATCTCTGAAGGATACTCAGTAGATACAGGAATAGCTGCCACTGACTCATGATGAGACCTGAACATAACTGTGACAACATACACCCCTAAAAATATACAGGATCAACATTGGACCACACACATGAACAGGACACCTCTGTGCAATTGATCACTGGAAAAATGTGGACACGTGCTGCCTCGTCTGCTGGTCCACCACAGCCAATGGAGAGTTGTGGCTCAGTTATATGACCTCAACCGGGCGTCATATTACATTTGTGGTTCACCTTTGGCTGTCTGGGCCAATTACATGGTACCCACTTCGTCTATGCATGTGCCTGACTCACTGTGGGATTCACCAACAAGTGCCTAGGAAGCAGTTACCAAAAATCTAGGACATGGGATGGCCAAATTGTGGACCATTGACATGAACAAGCGTCTGCCATCTATCTGGTGCATGCTTTGTCATTTGTGGTGTCTACGTTACCCAAAATCTTGGTAGTGCACACAATAGATGTTGCTACATGTATGACTAACACATGTCCTCTCTCATTTCCACAATTACTTGCATCTAAGGTTTGGACACATTGACTTCACATTCATGCAAGCATATTTGCAATAATGCATCTTGTGATGCACACACACTGGGTCGACTAATACATTAGTAGCCACTGCACACACATTGAGCCATAGGCATTGAGGTATTGTACTCATGTGCATCACCTTGCTATCCTCTCCTGATGCCAAACATGCAATACATATATGGCCATCTAGTGTGTCAGCCAAGCATCAAAATCCTGTTAATGAAGTAGCGGGTCATGGTCCGCTGCAGTATGATGTCTCACATGTGAACATACACCATCAACACTAAAGTGGGTGCAATCAGCCTATCTCAGTTGTGTCCCAAATGTAACATAACATTAAAATGGAAAAAATCCCCAAAACCAGTTCATGGCCTGAAATTTCAACGTTTTTATAGTTATGCATCATATTTTTTGACGAATACAGATTGTGCGTCATATTTTTCGACGCACAGGAGTGAAAATTAGGCCGCATCCAAATAATTGTAACGACTATTTACTATTATTTGGATGCAGCCTAATTTTCACTCCTGTGCGTCGAAAAATATGACGCACAATCTGTGTGCGTGAAAAAATATGACGCATAACGATAAAAACGGCGGCCATTTTATGCAGGAAGTGATGTAATAGGATATCCTGTTTACGGAATATGTACAGTGGGTATAATTTCACTTTCACTTTGCAGTCTGTGAATCTTCTAGACTATGTGGCTGTGTTCAGAGTGTTGTCCAGTGATTTTGTGCTTTTGTGTCCTGTGTGCTATCTTACTTGTTACTTTGTGAAATAAATATTGTTGTTGTATACTGTCTGAGTGTGTTTTGTTTACAATTGTCCGGTATTGTATTGTATTTGTTGTTTGTGGGAGTCTGTTGTGGGTAGTGCTAGTTTGGGGATAGTTGGGCTCTTTTAGTTTTTAAGTTTAGTTTTTTTTGTACTTCTACTTTCCCCCTTTTCTCCTTTCTTCTTCTTTATCCTCTGTTCCCCTTTACGGTGCTGAGATGTTGGGTAGGCCACGTCTTGGCAGAATGGGTAAGGAGGAGATTGGGGGTTTATATGGCTGGTGTGCCATTTCCTCCTACTCATGATCGAGGCAGGGTGATACAGGGGTATCACACTGAGGCGTGACGAATCCGGTGGGGAAAGGTGCTGCATCACTTGCAGCGCATGTATGGGAGCCAGAGGAATGACCACCAGCTGAAGCACCGCTGGGCTGACATCATCACCAGGGAGCAAGATCTGCTGGACCACCTGGGAATAGTGATTGGTGGCACTGTTGGTGAGTACAAATCATGTAAATCCGCACAATTAAAAGCTCTGTAGTGACATCAGATGATTTGTACAATATCTGCCGGCTAAGTTTCTGACTGTGTGGAATGCTGCGGAAACAGACAGGGTCATTGATGGACTATGTGAAGGACCACAATTGCTAGCTGTCAGGAAGCACGTGATCTGCAAACTTACAGAATACTTTTGCCTAATGTAATTTGGTGCTGCCTTTGTGTCAGACAGCAACACAAAATAGGAGCCAATCATGTCTATATAGGTCACATTTGCCAGTGAAGTATAGATTTACTAAAATATTGGCAACCTTTGTTGACGCAATAGCTAGACTGACTTTAGAAACACTACGTGATGCACAAAATGAGTGCTGGCTTAATGCCAATTGATGATAGCCATGTGGCCGAGATATATGTCTCATGTGTGTCTGGTGAGTGAGTAAGGAAAGCGTTTTTGGAAGTTCTATGAATGTTAGGGATTATTGTGGTGTATTGCTACATGCACTACGTGCATGTGGCAGCACTACGTGCAAGGTAAACAGTGGTGCAGAGTGTGGACCATTGGCCTCTGCTTTCATTGGCCTTCGCTTCCATTTTGGTTCACGACTCCATTTTGTCGAGTCTGGTTCGGTGCGTAAGGCACTGTTCTGTGTTTTTCCACAAGCTTCGGCAAGCTGAAGGGTGGGGTGTTTTTCTGCTCAATTTCGCTCCATCTGCCTGGTACGAAGGGCGCTATTTACATTCCACGAGCTATCAGTTAGAACAACAGGGGGGATGCGCCTGTACACAAAGAGGAATGCAAGCTGCCTGTACACAAGAAGGAATGCAAGCTTCACCTTGGAGTCCTCTCCTGGGAACTTGGCCCGTTCTGAGGAGACGTCTCGAAGGGTGAACAAGGTACCGCCGATTGCACAATTTGTAAAGGAGGGGGTCTTTTTCTAGAAAAGACTCCTGGGCGTTAGTAAATACTATAAAAGTTGGGGGCCTGGATGGGCTGGTTTAGGAACTCTCTTCTGGGTTGGACGCCACGCCAGGAGGACTGATTGTCCCGAACAGAGGCTCCCTGTGCTAGCTGATTTGGGTTCCCCAGCTTTGTGTACGGCGGAGGGATGCAGACGCTCTTTTCGGTGAAGCTTTTCAATTTATTAAGTGTATTGTGTGTGCGGCGTAATATGTACTTATTCTTGCAGTCATTTTCATGCTATTGAGCATTGAAGTATATTGTGTGTGCGCGCGTAATATGCACTTATTCTTGCAGTCATTTTCATGCTATTGAGCATTGAGGTATATTGTGTGTGCTTGTATTATATGCACTTACTCTTGCAATTATTCACAGAGTGCTTATATCTTTATCATTATTCTCATGTTATTCTCCTTATGTAGATATATATATATATATTAGTGTGGTTTAGTTTTGCTAGCTGAGAACTTGCCCCTTAAATAAACTTGATTATTCTACTTACGAAGGTGTTTGAGAGTGATTGCTTTACATTGTGTCTTAAAATATCCTGAAGTGCATAGTTTTGATATTCTGAAGAGTAAAGCAGCACAAATTGGCGTAGTCGTTTGCAGGATTCGAAAAAAAAAAAAGGGAAAATGCTTAATAAGATCAAAGCGAGCTCAAAAGCAGGTTCTCATGTAGCAAATCCAGACATAGAAATACCGGGGTGGGAAACTGCCCCGTATAAACTTTTAGCTCAGGAATGGTCACGTTGTGCTGGTTTGTGTGAAAATTGGAATGCGTGTATGTTGAATGTAGAACCTGAAGATCTTCTTATATGTTTACAGAAAGTTTCAATTGACAAGGGAAGGGAGATTTGTGCGTTGGGGAAGCGAGGCTGGATCTTGCTTTCTGCGTACCGAAAGTTGTATGAAAAATGTTTACAGTTACAAAAAGACCACGAGCAGCTGGGGAAGGAGTTAGTAGAAGCCCGAAATTCCTCTACCATGCTAGCTTGTCAAAATAAATTATTAAGTGATAAATTGGAAATGTACCAACTGGTTGCAGAGAGAACGGCCGTTAGCGTAGCTAAATATAAACACAAGAAACGAAGAGGGAAAGTTAATAAAAAGAAGGTGCATTTAGCTATCTCTCAGGCAGGATTAGCCTTTGACCCTGAATTTTGGGATGGAAACATCTGGGATACATCTGATTTTTCAGATGGGTCCGGAGGCGATGACTGCCAAGATGTTAGACAGGAGAAGACAGAGCGCAGGAATGTTGTCCGTGCGCAGCCCATATATCGGCGAAAGTTACAGCATAGCCCAGCTAATCCTGGAGGGGTGATGTTGGATGCCCTGGAGGATTATACACAGCAAGAACTAAGTGATGTGATAGACAGATTTCGACAGAGGTCTGGGGAAACATTGCTTACGTGGTTGGTGCGGGTGCACGATATGGGGGGCCAGGGGGTCCAATTGGATCACGGCGACGCCCCGAGGCTTTGTATGTTAAGTACAGACCCGGTTATTCAAAATGAGTTTAGAACCTATCCAGGGAATGGTCCCATGACCAATTTGTTAGAGCTAGCTGCGCAAGGGTGTGCTCAGAAGTATCCGACAGAGTCAGACTGGCCGCCTAATGATAAACCTTGGTATACTTGGAGAGATGCAGTACAGAGATTGAAGGAAGAAGGGATGAAAACAGCTATCTTTATGGGTAATGCCCATGATTTGATGAATGGAATTTTAAGTGTGTCTGTGCGAAACCGGCTGATTAGGGCCGCTCCTCCTGCATATAAGCATGTCATCATGACTTTGTTAATTAATCAGACGGGTAACCCATTGTCTCAGGTGGTAGAAGCGGTGCGTGAGTTAAGTGATTTAGGAGAATGGGCTAAGCCAGAGAGGAATTCACGGTCTGAGAATCGTACTGATAACAACAGGGTGACAAGTCGAGACATGTTTCAGGCCTTGCTGCGAGATGGGGTGACCAGGAATGAAATTGATGGGATAAGCACCAAGGACATGTGGGAAATGTACCGCAAACGCGGTTTGGATAAAAAGGAGGGGAGCAGGAAAGGGAACAAGAAGGATAACAAAGTGGTGAACCAGAGAAAGGCAGGAGGGGAGGAGCGTGAGGGTGAAAAGGGAGAGAGAGGGAGAGAACCCCACAGTAGAGAGAGATCCCCAGAGGACGGAACTTGGGAGGAAGAGCACCGAAGCGCAGAGGGAACCCGGAGCAGGGAGAGAGACCGGGAACTGACAGGTTCTGGGAAAACTCGAGGAAGAGAGTGGGAGAGGGAGCTGGTAAGCTCAGAGAGGTTGCAAAGCAGAGACAGGGAGGAGGAGTTCCCTGAGAATTACCGCAAACTGTATCCAGATTTGACTTGGGCAGACTCTGATGTGCGCAGAGTGAAAATAGATTAGGAAACAGGCCAAACTCCGGTGCAGGGATGGGCTCGCAAAGATAACAGACCTCATGTCAAAGTAGAAATTTATTGGAAACGTGGAAATGTTCAAAAAGTTCGAGCCCTCGTTGACACCGGAGCGGAGGCCACTTTGATTCATGGCAATCCAAGAAAATTCAGGGGACAGTACTTCACCATTACGGGATTGGGCGGAAAAGAAACCCCGGCAGTGCAGATAGTGGTTCCCATGAAAATAGGGGCACTTCCAAAGAGAGAATACACTGTCCTGATTGTGCCCATTCCCGAATACATTATTGGAATTGACATTTTGAAAGGGATGACCCTACATTTGGAAGATGGATGTTATCAATTTGGTTCCAAAAGATTTATATCAATAGCCGCCGCAAGGGTGGGGCTGTTGAAGATTCCTCCGGTAACACTTCCCCAAGCTACTAAGGTGATTCAAAGGAAACAGTACAGAATACCGGGAGGACATGAGGAGATTAGTCAGACTATACATGATTTACTAGAGGCCGGGGTAATAGTTCCCATCACCACTGCGTGGAATAATGCCCTCTGGCCTGTTCGTAAAAGTGATAACAGTTGGAGGATTTGCATTGATTATCGCCAATTGAATAAACATACACCTCCTCTGACTGCAGCGGTCCCAGACCCCATTACCTTGATTGAGAACATACAGAAACACAGTGGGACTTGGTATGCAACCATTGACATTGCCAATGCCTTCTTTACGATACCAATAGCTACTGAGAGGCAGCCTCAGCTGGCATTCCAGTGGGCGGGGCGTCAGTACACCTTCTGTAGATTACCCATGGGGTATTTACATAGCCCCACTATCTGCCACCGGCTGGTGGCAGAGCATTTGGATGAAGTACCAGTGGTTCCTGGAGTGCAAATTTCTCACTATATAGATGACGTGATGACGCAGGGAGAGACGCAAGAACAGGTGCAAATTCAGCTAGACAGGGTGGTGGAACATTTGCAGAATAAAGGGTGGGAGATTAACCCCGAGAAAGTGCAGGGACCGTCTCAGAGCGTGAAATTTTTGGGCATTCAGTGGAATCAGGGACACAGAGAAGTGTTGCCAAAAGTGAAACAAAAGATTAAGGAATTCGCAGTACCGCGAAATCGGAAGGAAGCCCAGAGTTTTATTGGACTATTCGGGTATTGGAGACAACATATACCCCATTTGTCTCAGATTTTGGCCCCATTGTACAAAGTTACACGAAAGAAAAATGCGTTTGAATGGGGAGAGCAGGAGCAGCGCGCGTTTGAATTGGCAAAAGACGCCATTCAGCATGCTTTGGATTTGTGGGCGATTCGAGAGGGAGACATTGAGTTGAATGTGACAGTCCAGGGGCAGTATGCCAATTGGAGTTTATGGCAAAAACAAGGAAGAAAGAGGGTGCCCCTGGGATTTTGGACAAAGAAGTTACCTGAGGCAGGAGAGCGGTATACTCCCTTTGAGAAGCAGCTGCTGGCCTGCTATTGGGCCCTGGTTGATACTGAGCAAATTACACTGGGACACAATGTGATTTTAAGGCCTGAAATTCCCATCATGCAGTGGGTGATGAGTTCCCCAAAAACTCATAGAATTGGACATGCGCAAGAAGCCAGCATTATAAAATGGAAATGGTATGTCCAGGACAGGGCACGAGCGGGTCCAAAAGGGACCGCCGTTTTGCATGAGCAGGTAGCGCAGGCTCCAGTGGAGAATTCCGAAATGTTGCATGATGTACCTTCAGTGTGTGAATCCCCAGTAGGGTGGGGCCAGCCGTTCGCAGACTTGTCTGCAGATGACAAAAAACATGTGTGGTTCACAGATGGTTCAGCAAAATATGTTGGAGCGAAAAGGCACTGGAAGGCAGTGTCCTATAATCCTGTTACCAAGAAGCTTTTGACAACTACAGGACAGGGAAAAAGTAGCCAGTATGCAGAGCTTTATGCCGTGTATCAGGCTTTGAAACAGGAGCTACCCGGAAAATGTCACATTTATACAGATTCCTGGTCTACCGCCAATGGGTTAGCTACTTGGCTTCCCACGTGGCATGCACATCAGTACAAAATCCATAACAAAGAGGTATGGGGGAAGGAGTTATGGCAGGAGATCTGGGAAATGTTACCTCAAAGCACCGTGACTGTCTATCATGTGGACGCTCACTGTCCAACTGATTCATTAGACCGATGGTTCAATTGTCTTGCAGACGATCGAGCCAAGATTCAAGAGGCTGAAGTGGAGGCGCAGAGTTCTGATTTGGTGGGAATGGCTAAATGGGCACACCAGAAATGCGGACATCTTGGAGAAAAGGCTACTCACAGGTGGGCTGAGATTAGAGGGATGCATCTTCCCCTAGATTTGATTAAAACAGCGATCATTGAATGTCCCATTTGTCAGCATGCACAGCACAGACCGGTCCCACAGGTGGTGAGAGGCCAGCTAGGTAGAGGTAAATTGCCAGGACAGATTTGGCAGATTGATTACATTGGACCAATGCCAGTGAGCAGAGGGTGCCAGTATGCCTGCACTGTGGTAGACACTTACTCTGGTTATCTCATAGCCTTTCCCTGCAAGCGCGCAACTCAGCAGAGCACCCTGAAAACACTAGATCTGTTGATTCTGTACTATGGGGTGCCACTCCAGATTCAAAGTGATAACGCCAGCCACTTCAAGGGCAGACTAGTGCAGGACTATTGTGCACAACGCAATATTGAGTGGATTTTTCACATACCTTACTACCCACAAGCAGCGGGACTGATTGAGAGAATGAATGGGTTGCTGAAAGAACAATTGCGTAAACTGAATGATGGGACACTGAAGGGGTGGATGGATAATTTGTATGATGCTTTGCAAATTTTGAACAACCGACCCCTAACAAATGCCGAGACACCTCTCATGAGAATGCTGACACCTGCTTTACAGATTAATCCGTTTACAACGAGCAATACCATTGTGTATTGGGAAACAGCTCCAGGAGCTTTGGCCCCATATCGAGCTACACCAGAATCTGCAGGACTTGACTTACATGCTTTACACATGCATCGATTGAAACCTAGAGACATCACTCTGATTGAAACTGGGGTGGGAATTCAGATTCCCCCTGAGCATTACGGTCTGATCGCCCCTCGATCTGGGCTTGCCTTGAGGGGCATCCAAGTTTTAGGAGGCGTGATAGATGCAGACTACCAAGGCGAGTTGAAAGTCATTCTTTTGAACAGTGGTGACACAGACCTAGTGGTGCAACCTGGTGATCGCGTTGCCCAAATTGTCATCATGCCGGTTTATGGAGGTGTTGTTAAGAAGGGGAGCGCCCCAGCTCTTCTCACTGTGAGAGGCAAAGGAGGGTTTGGATCTACTGACAAGAACCCAGGGGCCAAAGTGTGGATTGAATCCCCAAATAACCCTCCTCAACCCGCTGATGTCATCGGCACTGGACCAGACAATGTCCTGGTAGTTATGCGACCTGGTCAAGACAAATGGGAACATGTTCCCGCTGACAAATGCTATCTGCGAGAATGATAATACGTGTTTTGTCCTTTGTTCTTTTCAGATCATCCTGTGGAGTGCCTGTGCCATGAGTGTGGTGTATGGAGCCCGTTCGGGAGACTCCACCGGGGAGCGGGAGGGGCTCATAGCCCAAAAATTCAACCGTCAGCCGCAGATGCCAACGCTGCTGCATCAACCGAACAATGTTTGGATTCATCTAGCGCAGGAAGTGCTGAATATATCTCCCTTCTGTATGAGTAACATGCAAAGCGTTCAAGATTTGATTACCACTTGTCTAGTGGCAGTGCCCACTCCTGCTGCTGTATTATTACACATCTTTAACAATACCAACCAGGATGGAATGGTGGATGTGAGTGACGTTCGCTCCCATCTGTCACTCTATGAGTACTGCCGTCATTGCCCGGAGGTGGGCAGGCGGTTGTGGAGGAACATGACATCTATACTCACGTTTAACATCTCAAATGGGGATGTGTGCTATTCATTGACCTGTGATCCTATGAAAATAGGTAAATGTGCTCAGCTCAAATTGGAGAAAAGAGACAAAAACTTAACTGCTGCACAACGGACGTTGTGCCACTCACGGAATGACCTAACCTGTTTGAATGTAAATAATTCAATGTTTTGCCAACATGTGGTGCCTGCTGCCAGCCACATTCAAAATGTTAAGTTGCCTAAAGGTTGGCTCTTTTCTTGTGGTAATCTTTCTTTTACTTATATTCCAGCTAATCTCACCGGAGGGCCTTGTGCCTGGTCACGCTTAGGCTTTCCCATGTTTCCTATGGATACTGCTCTACACCCTCGCTATACCAGAGACACTATTCAATTACCTACGGACTGTGATTCTGAAATTTCATTGCTGTCCAAAACAGAATATGTTAGTTTAGCTGGTTCTATCGTAGGGGTGCCAGGACTTGCAGTATATAATACCAGAGTTATTAATAAACTTGCATGTTTAGTAGTCAAGAATATTAACTATACATCAGCTGCCTTAGCTGAGCTGTTATTAGATGTACAGGGAATTAGAAGAGCTGCTTTGCAGAATCGCGCTGCTATTGATTATTTACTGCTTAAACACAACCATGGCTGCAGTGATTTTGAAGGATTATGTTGCTTCAATTTAACCGACCACTCCATATCAATCAACTCCCACATAGAGGCCCTGCATAAGTTGGTGAAGGGGGTGCAGCAGGATGTTGACAAGGGGTGGTGGGATTGGGCTTTTGGATGGCTGCCTAATTTAGGCCAACTGCGTTATATCTTTGGTGTAATCATTATCATAACAGTTATTTTAATTTCATTATGTTGTTGTATTCAGTGTGTGCCTAACCTTCTATCTCAGTGTCGCCCAAGAGCATTGCCATTTCAGCTTATAGGATATACTTAGTTGTAAGTTGGCCAAATGGTCCAAGGGTGGAAATGTATTGCTACATGCACTACATGCATGTGGCAGCACTACGTGCAAGGTAAACAGTGGTGCAGAGTGTGGACCATTGGCCTCTGCTTTCATTGGCCTTCGCTTCCATTTTGGTTCACGACTCCATTTTGTCGAGTCTGGTTCGGTGCGTAAGGCACTGTTCTGTGTTTTTCCACAAGCTTCGGCAAGCTGAAGGGTGGGGTGTTTTTCTGCTCAATTTCGCTCCATCTGCCTGGTACGAAGGGCGCTATTTACATTCCACGAGCTATCAGTTAGAACAACAGGGGGGATGCGCCTGTACACAAGGAGGAATGCAAGCTGCCTGTACACAAGAAGGAATGCAAGCTTCACCTTGGAGTCCTCTCCTGGGAACTTGGCCCGTTCTGAGGAGACGTCTCGAAGGGTGAACAATGTACCGCCGATTGCACAATTTGTAAAGGAGGGGGTCTTTTTCTAGAAAAGACTCCTGGGCGTTAGTAAATACTATAAAAGTTGGGGGCCTGGATGGGCTGGTTTAGGAACTCTCTTCTGGGTTGGACGCCACGCCAGGAGGACTGATTGTCCCGAACAGAGGCTCCCTGTGCTAGCTGATTTGGGTTCCCCAGCTTTGTGTACGGCAGAGGGATGCAGACGCTCTTTTCGGTGAAGCTTTTCAATTTATTAAGTGTATTGTGTGTGCGCGCGTAATATGTACTTATTCTTGCAGTCATTTTCATGCTATTGAGCATTGAAGTATATTGTGTGTGCGCGCGTAATATGCACTTATTCTTGCAGTCATTTTCATGCTATTGAGCATTGAGGTATATTGTGTGTGCTTGTATTATATGCACTTACTCTTGCAATTATTCACAGAGTGCTTATATCTTTATCATTATTCTCATGTTATTCTCCTGATGTAGATATATATATATATATTAGTGTGGTTTAGTTTTGCTAGCTGAGAACTTGCCCCTTAAATAAACTTGATTATTCTACTTACGAAGGTGTTTGAGAGTGATTGCTTTACATTGTGCCTTAAAATATCCTGAAGTGCATAGTTTTGATATTCTGAAGAGTAAAGCAGCACATGTGGTCCTTCATCTTTTTGGATACATGTCAGATCTGGATTTGAAAACATCGGGAAAAGGTGTAAGGTGCCCTCAGCTAACATCTTACACTGGTATTTGGAGTTTGTTGTGCCACATTCCAATTAGGGATGGCAGTCCAAAGGTATGCACATGGGTTCATATCTCTATGTTTGGTGCAAATCACCATTGCTGGGCCACATCAAATGAAGATACTGTAACAACATGAGGGATTACAAAAGTCCCTGCCCCTCTGTACATTGTACCTATGTGTCATAAATGTGTCATGGCCACATAGGCTGTTTGACTGGTAAAGCAGTCCTCAAGTAACCAGGCTTTGGATGTCTCTCTTGGATGCACATGATGAGACGATTACACACCATCATTATTTCTGCTCACTAATGAAGGAGCATGTTTGCCACCACATGATAGTTAGGGCCACTGCATGTGTGCAGATATGTGTGTAATTGTCACAGGAGACCCATGCTATGTACATGTTAGCCGTGATATATCAGATGCAGTATCATCATGTCTGAATGGCTTTCATTACTTATGTCATCTTACACATTTTTTTTGTCTTTGGAATTGTTGGTCAGTGCACAGATTTTGAGCACATTTCTTCCTTCCATGCCTTACAGGTGGACCGGCACCCTACACTGTGGGAGAGGTGGCTACATTTGAGGACCCGACCACTCCAGTAAGTGTTGATATGTCTGTTATGTGTTGTGTTTGCTGGTGATTTGTGATGGACTCCTGTGTGTTGAACACATAGCAAGGTGTGATGCGCTGACCAATCATTTTTCTTGTTCCATGAGTGGGATTTCAGTTTCTCACCATTTTTGAGTTGGCCAATGCTTATCCTATTGTATTATCTAGGGATTGTAGGTTATTCCTGTAGGCCCCGCAATGAGAACTGGGGTGAGTCATGTGGATAACACTTGTATCAACAAGAGTCGCACTGGAACTCATCTCAGATTTAGTCTGCCTGTCAGACCCACATTCTCCCAGATTGGGACTGCAAATCACTTTCCAACAGACTTCTGCTTCCCTATTCACCAAAGTACTTATTAAAATGTAGGTAGAACTTCCTAGCAACATGTAGTTCCACATGTAGTGCTACAAGTATGTGGCAGTTGAGTGCAATTGCCTAGGTGTGCATGCAAATCATGATCATGCGTGTTCTTGCAACTCTGTGTCTGTTGTAAGTCATGCCTTACTGGAAGTATATGATGTGGACAAAGGTCTGCATTTCCTGACATGTGTGGCGCTAGGATTGGTCAAGGGTTTGCTGTCTCCTATTTGTTGATAGACCTTACCTGTGGTGTGTGTGTAGAGCCAAACACATGTCCAGCTTTCTATAGACTCCTGGGTGTCCATGTTGTTTGGAATTGTTTGTTTTTCTCCACCCCCCCCAACCTCAAACACAGGCATGGGTTTGTGAATAGGGTACCTAGGACTGATGCTACCAGTATGTTACACAGACATGTGAATAAGTGAATGTTTGGTCGGAACCTAGTATACGCACTCAGGTATGGCACATGAGTACTATACTAGCAAGTCCAATTACAACTTGCAGATCATGTGGCTTTAGATTTCCATCCCGTACACTGACATCTGTAGCCCTGCAATTGGCGGAGGATGTGCAGCATGATTGTTAGCTGACAACTGGCAGAACTCAGATGCCAAATTAATGCCAGTTGTTACCCATCTTGTAGGGTTTGGATGTGCTATGTGTGATATGACCTTTGTAGGCTGCCCTGCCATGTACTTCCTCAGGGACATTCAATGGTCTGTATGATGATATGAGCTGTTACAAGTACAGTAGATGTACTGTCTGATTTACTTCTTGTGCCATTTCACACAATGCAATTCCTAATGTAAATTGTTCGCCTTTGTCTTCACAGCTGCGAACATGACACCCATCCAGGTCCGTGAGTTCCAGAGGCAGGCTATGAGGTACCAGCATATTCTGCTGGTAGAGTCGGGGTTCAGACGGATGGCCCGAAGATACCGAAATGCACGGGCCTCCGGAGCATGGAGGGCTTTCCCACAGGGTGGCCCTACTTTGCCCACCACAGCCACCAGCAGCACAACCACCACTTCCACCCAGGTGGCACCACCCACAGCTGGGACTGTTGTCCCAACGTCTGCAGTTGCTCCAGGCCCCAGCAGTGGAACACCTTCAGGGCAGCCCACAGGCATTGACTCTACACGCCCACACACATCCTCCGCCAGTACCCAGACTGCCCCAGCTGCTACAGTTGACCCTGCAGCTTTTCAGGCAATGGAGAAAAAAAATGGACTGTGTGCTACGGAAAATCAGTCACCTGCAACGGGATGTTTGACATATGAATAGGCGTGTGCGGTCCTTAAAGCCGACCCTCCGGAGGGCCAACCTCTAGACTTTTGATAGGGACATGATTCCCTCCCCTCCCTCCTCTTTCCTTGTTCTTATACTTAGTTGGCTTAGGGGGCTTAGTGTTAGGTTAGTATAGGCTGTTAGTTTAGTTAGTGTTAGTGGGTGGGGGTCCTGATTCTTTCTATTTTTACTTTTTGAGTGTGTGGGTGGGAGGGTGGAGGGGCTATGTTGGGGTTCTTGTGTGTATACAAAAAAATATATATATATATAAAAAAATACAAAAAAATATATATTTGTTTAGGATAGTATAGTATGTGTTTAGGTTAGTATCTGTTGTCCTCCATGTGTCCCGTCTCATAAAGGGGGTGGGGGGATTGATGTTTAGAACGTTTCTTTACATGTGATAAGTAAGTTTAGGTTAGGTTAGTTAGGGACAGTTGTGGGTAATGAGTACTTATGGTAGATTAGGGTAGGTAAGACTTTTCCCAGAGTTTCCCCTTCTGTGATTACCGTTTAATAAATATATAGTGAACCCTTTACAGTATGTGTTAAATGTTTCTTGATCAGGGCCTTGGCATTAGTGTACATTAATTTTGTTCTATTACATTTGTGTCCTATGCTACGACCAAATCCCAACTGAGCTGTAAGATTGACAGCTACCCCAGAGCTACCTTGCAAAGATTCCACCATTCATTGCAACCACCAATCACAGTTAATATGGATCCCAAAGTGTTTTTGTCAATAAGTATGTTTTCAAAGTCACAAACAGTGCTTCCAGATTTGGTATTGGGGGAACTGTTTTAGGTGTGACTGCAGTGTGATGTTCAAGGACACCCTTAGAAGGTGAGTTGTCGTAAGCACTCTTGTAGTATCGTCTTCATGACTCACAGACATCATTTGTGACACTATTCAGCATGATTACTTATTTGGATGTAAACTCAGACACCTTCATTCATGCAGTTTTTGGAGTGTTTGCTTAGATTTGTGTGCACTGTTATATGTGTTAGTATTGCATGGTGACAACATTTTGCTGCCACTATTTGAAGACTTAGATATCCCTTGAGGAAGCATTATTCTGTCCAACACAGCATGATGGTGTATGGTTTCTCACTTCATCAGATATTACCCTCAGGAAGGACAGAGTATGATGCAATCCTGGCCAGTGTGCAAATTTATCTGACTACATAATTTCAGGACAGTTGTATTGTCAAGCTATGTAATTTGACAGGAGTCACATTTCAGTTATCTACTGCACAGTTGATGTGTCACATTACACAGAGACAAAGTTGTTGTTTAAGTGCTATTTATTGAAAAGTGCTGTAGTGCTATATGTACATTGTCCATGATTGTGAGTCCATTATAGTGACATCTTCCATTGTGATCCTACACAAGTGGTAAAGGAAAATGCTTTTGACATGCTGCGGTGATGTGTCAGACAGTGCAGAGGGACAGGATTTGCCAATGAGTAAGTGAGAGACAATCACTGGGCAGGATGACAAGATTAACAGTGGTTCGCAGAACAGTCATTGAGTACAGTTGTTGTAAGACTGGCATAATACAAAGCGCTGGACCTTGGTAATAGTTGGCCATGTGGCAGGGACTAGTGCTTCCGGGTACTTTTCCGTGTGAAGGTGATCTGTTCCATGTCTTCTTCTTCTGATGTGTGTGTGGCCTCCTCTGTCCTTGGTGGTGGTGGTTGTGAAGGGGCAACACACGCCTCAGTGTTAGAAGACTTGGAGTCAGACATCCCGGTCACTGCTACCTGTGAAGGTCTTAAGGGCAGTACTGCTGCAAGGAGGATTTGCTGATTCGTAAGAATAGCAGCAACATCACAATGGTAGGCAGCCAGGTCGGCCCTGAGGGGGTCATGATTGCATTCGTGCATGCAGTGGAAGGTTTGGGGTGCGAGGTGTTGTGGCAACTCCCTTACTGCAGTGGTGAATTCCTTGACAGTTTCTTGTAGTCCTTGCAGGATGGATGTTAGGGCTTGCATAGCTGCTGCCTGATCTGCAGATGACATCATGCACGAACGCACCCCCTCTAGGTTCGCTGCCATAGTTTGCATCCCCACCCGCACCTCCTTGGCCAGCTCCAACTGTACTCCAACTACAGTTCTCTCTAAGCTGGTGCCTGTGTCATCTGAGTCCTCAGCTGTATTGGAGCTGGCAGGTCTTACAATTGGGGTGGTGGGTGGATCCTCTGCAATGGCTGCTTGTTCTGTGCTCCTCCTTGTGACTGAAGGTGGGGTCTGGTGGGTTCCAAGGACATCTTGGATGGTCTGCTGGGGAATGTTTGTCAGCTCGTCATCCATGTCATCAGGGTATTCCGGGACAGGCATATCCGCAGGAGATCCATCGCCCTCTGAAATGAAATGTGGTACAATTAGTGTGTGTGTGTTGTGGCATTTGTGTTGTGACATGCCTGCCTTGTGATGATTTCACATTGTGATCTTGTTTCCTGTTCATTGCTCCAGTCTTCAGATGGGCTTTCTCCCAGGCCTATGGCCCACCTGCATGTCACATGTATAGTATTAAGTTATTGGACTTGTCAGCATCATCTCCTCTAGTGTCGTTTTAGGCCAAATAGTGAATTGCCAACTTCTTGTCCTACTCAGGCCTCCGTCTACATCCATTCTCATGGTGAGACCTTTCACTGGCTGTGGGTGCTCTGATGGCACTGGCACCACACTTAACAATCTGGACCTGCCCCAGTCTCTGATCTTTCACATCCACTTATATGTAGTTGACATGCCGCGTATCCTATGCATAGCATTGTTATGGCACGATATGGATGTTGGCATTGGTAATATGTACAGCTGATGTTAGGGAATGTGTGGTACATTGGATTTCCCTGATAGTCGTAGCAGTGTCCTATTTCCTCCTCTGACTGTGCAGGTGTATTTCAGTGACCAGTTACATGTGTCCTCCCCCTCAATGCTGTTGTCTGAGCAGTATGACATTTGGGATGTTGCATTGATTGTGACCCAGGCACAGGATGGACCCTGACATATGCAGCATGTGTGTGACCTAAGTGCAGTGTAGCTCCTAATGTGGATGACATTGGCTGATGTTTGCGACAACTATGAGCATTCACATTTGACAGGACTGGAGCCTTTGTCTTGTTTCAGGGGATTATTGAAGTTGTCATCTTCAACTCTCTAATTTAGGTGTGTATGATCCATGGGATGTTACTGCCATTGGCTACTTGAGCTGCACACAGAGCGGAGGTGGTAGTGGCAACTGTTGTCACTGTTACATTCCAGTTGTCGGTATGACTAGAGGTTGTTAATTGGGCCCTAGTTATTGTAGGGGGTATAGTGGCTGACGTGTGCCACTATGTCAGTTTGACGTTGTGCCCTTTCCTCCTGGCGTGGCTTTACCTTTGCTCTATCGTTGGCATGGCAGCATGCCCCCATGGGACTGTTGTTGGTGTAGTGTTATGGTGTGCCCCAGCTTCTCTCTGTGCAGGCCATGCCCCCATTCCATACCCCTTTACCCATGCCACTCCATGTATATGATGACTTCCATGCATTTTGTGGTCCGTATCTCCCCCCCTGCTTACAGTTGACATTAGTGCATTATAATTCCCCATGCAACTTACCATGCATGTGTGTTGTCTCCTGGTAGTCTGCGCTGTCCTGTCCTTGAATCCCTGAGACGATCTCCTCAGGGATGACGGCTGCGACCATCTACTCTATGTGGTCCAGGGCCTCCTGGTGTGCTGGACTCCCACCTCCAGTCTGCAGTGCTGCCTTCATGTTCCTGGCCATCTTTTCCTTGGTCCTGCGCTTGCAGTCATGCCAGCGTTTCTTGTACTCGATCACTGTTCTGCGTACTTCTGCCACACTGTTAATCTTGTCAACAATTTGTTGCCATATTGCCTCTCTCCTACTGATTGGCAACTTTGAGGTGACAAACAGTTGGTGCTGGTGTTCCGTCACCTCTTTAACCAGAATTTCCTGCTCCTCTGCACTGAAGCAACACTTTCTTTTTTTCTTCAAACTGTCCTGGTTCTTGTGTGGGTCCTCCTGACTGGTTCCTGGTCTGTTGTCATCTTCCTGGGGTCTGTACAGGCATCTGGGATCCATTTTGTCTCTCCTCTGCTGAAATGGCTGTGTTCGCGAGGAATTTTGATGCTATTGCGTCAAAAAACGCCACATATCTGGTGTGCGGTGTCGTAAATCGACCCACAGTTATTTCCGCTGCGTTAACGTCGTTTTGCTTTACGATTTGACGCTGCGGTGTGCGTAAAAAAATGACTTACACCTGTGGTTTGCGCTGCCGTGCGTCAAAGTATAAATTTGACACCCGCACGGTGCACCGAAATGGCGTTAGCCAGCGGTAATATTTTATGGTATGGTATTTTAAAGTATAAATATGTCCCAAAGTGTCTTCGGCCTTGCAGAGCTCGTTACAAACAACAACCACATGAGCTATATTTGAGCACAAAGCACCCATGGAGTATGCCAACTTCCCAACTCTCACACCTTGGAGTACGCCAACTCCCTACTCAACTATCTTGGAGTACACAAACTCCCTACTTCACTCATACATCACACTTCCCCTGCGATTTGCTAAAGCACTGCAAGCACAAAACCCTACCCAAACTCACACCATACACTTGGAACACAACGCTGAGTTTTCATCAACCCTTATACTACACCAATGAACAACTCATAATGTGGGAACATTCTGACTCTACTCTTCACAAGACATAACCATTAACTGATACCAAATCTGATGTCAGGATTTGGGTAGATCCCAACTCTACTCTTCACAAGATAAAACCATCCTTTCTGCTACCAAAACTGCTGACGCGACTTGCTAAAGTCTTCTTCCCACCTTGGATTCAGAAACCACAAGCGCTCAGGTGGGACACCATCCCAATTTATCCCTCTTAGAGTTCGACTGAATCTTTGGACTTGATGACGAAGTCAGTAGTTAGGATCAAACAATCACAATTCAATAACATAATACACAATACTTTACGTGAATAATTCAACACTAAATCAAACTCCAAACCCAATAAAGATTCAAAGCTTTAGTACAATCCCAAAATGAATTTCGCATAAATTGTGTGCAGAACTAAATTATACACATACATGAAAACCATAGACTGACCAAAACGTCTAAAAATATTCAACCTAGAGAACATCAAAACTGTTAGACACTCCAAAGGAATGATATAGATTAGCAACAACACAATATGCACATTATTACCAACTTTCAAAGCAGATGATGGTGACATCAGAAAATAGTCAAATCATAGATTTAACAATCAATGTCAGAGCTGGGCCATTCATAATACTAACCAGAATTGTGACTTGCAAGTGTGGGAATGGGCTAACACATGTGGACAACAGCAAAAATAAAAGAACACAAAAATAAATTGGAAATCACCTAGCTAGGGCCACTAACTATAAACAATATGCTGGTTTAAGTAACTAAGCTAAAAAAGAAACAAGAAACCACATTTATTTATATCTCTCCTCATGGGACAGCAGACTAGAAAGAGTTGATTCGTCAAGCAGAATATTCACCATCTCCTGGCGTCGGTTGGCAGCAGCATCAAGACAGTTAAGAACACGAGCTGCACATGGGACAAATCTGCAGTTCAGAATTAGTTGGCCTTATTAGTAATAAACCACATAACAGAATAGGGTAATTAAGACTATGATGAGAAAACTCATCAGGAAACTCAGATAAGAGATTGGGACAGCTGAATTAAGAAGCATAGAGCTGACTTTCAGAAAAGCTGGCGATAGACTGACTTCAAGAAAGTTCAGAGAGGGACTGGTTCTGTTGCAAAGTTCCTCACTTATTAAAAGCCAAAATCCAAAATTGATTGGTCCTTCCAGTAGGCACACTCTGGGCGTTGATTTCAGCATTCAATACTTGTAGATGGCATCACCAAGTTCTGATACATTAGGAAAAGTTCACAGAAAATGTGCGTTCCCATTTTTCTCCGGTTACAGGATTCTGCCAAAATATTACATTTCTAATAATCTGCTACATGCATTTCCTTTCCCATGGCACACAATAAACTGAGCTAATATTCTTCCACATAAGCTTCATAAATCTTCCTGTGCAACTCAGCAGCTAGAACAAATATTGTTACATTAGCTAAACTTTGAAACATGCTCTTCTCAAGGATTACAATGGAACATTCAACAATACAGTTGGGGCCATATTTATACTTTTTGACGAACAAATGCGCCGAAGCAGTTGTGCGTCAAAATTTTTACCGCCGGCTAACGCCATTCCTACGTGCCATGCGGGCACCTTATTTAAGGAATGACGTTAGCCGGCGCTGCGGACTGGTCTGAGTAAAAAAGAAAATGACGCACACCAGGCAGCGCCGGCGTAGGGGAAAATGGGGGTTGTGCGTCAAAAAATGGTGCAAGTCAGGTCTGAGGCAAAAATCAGGCCGCAAACCGGACTTGCGCCATTTTATGACACACAAACCCATTAAAATGACTCCTGTCTTGGCAAAGACAGGAGTCATGTCCCCTTGCCAATGGCCATGCCCAGGGGATTTCTGTCCCCTGGGTATGGTCATTGGGCACAGTGGCATGTAGGGGGGCCCAAATTAGGCCCCCCATGCCACTTAAAATTTTTTTTTAAAATACTTACCTCAACTTACCTGTACTTATCTGGGTTGGGTCCCCCCATCCATGGGTGTCCTCCAGGGGTGGGCGAGGGTGGCAGGGGGTTGTCCCTGGGGGCAGGGAAGGGCACCTCTGGACTCCTTCTGAGCCCACAGGTCCCTTAACGCCTGCCCTGACCCAGGCATTAAAAGACGGCGCACATCAGGCTGTGCGCCTTTTTTTAAGGCCCACCCCCTCCTGTGCGTCAAAATGACGCTGGGGGTATAAATAAGGCACACAGGCCTTAAAGTCATTTTTTGGACGGGAACGCCTACCTTGCATATCATTAACGCAAGGCAGTTTCCCGCCTCCAAAAAATGACGTACACAGTGGAATTTCGACGTCCGCGGGGTCGGGCGTCAGAGTTTAAATATGGGGCAATGTTTGCGCCGAATGTGCATCAAAATTCGGCGCAAACAGAGTACAAATATGCCCCTTGGTGCCTAGAGAAAAGAATTCAGGTTAGAAAGAAAATGATCACGAATAACGACTGCTTGCAAAATGAACTTTCAGGCCTCGTCAAGTTAAGAAAGCCTAGTGCACATTAATACAATGAATACATTTATAAACTTCTTTGCGCACCGTATATGTCATGTTGAATATACAAAGCAAAATAAGGGGCATATTTATGAGCTTCTAGCGCCACCACAGCATCACTTTTTGTGATGTTCCGGTAGCGCAATGCCCTGCCCTCCTTTGCGTGGAAGGGGTATGCAATGGGGATTGCTGTGGGCGTGCCACAGCAACACCCATTGCATTTTTACGTTGCCTCAGATTGATGAGTTTTCATAAACCTGAGGCCGCGCCAAATTCTAACGCCACCCCAGGGGTGGCGTTAGCAAGGTGCCACAAGGAGGAGTACTTTTATTCCTCCTTATTGTTTGCTTTTTTCCATGTGTGCTGCATTCTGCAGCATGCATAGAAAGAGCAAAATGCCAGACATGATTGTTTGTGTGCGGGAAGGTTCAGTCGCGCCATACTTTAGTAATGAATATAGAATGTTAACATTCTAGTTGTCCATTAGAATACTGTGGGGAGGCAGATATCAGGGAGATGGACTCGGATAATTGAGGACAGGGAGGAGGGTGCAGAGGCAACAAGTTGACCACGCAGGGCAGGCAGGAGGGGCAGTGGCAGCACAAGGGACCATGGAGGGCAGCGGAAAGGGGGCAGAAGCAACAAACCAACCACACAGGACAGGCAAGAGAGCCTGTGGCAATATAACAGACAATTGAGGGCAGAAGAAAGAGGCAATCACAGTACAGCCTAACGTGCCAACATACCCAATTGAGGCAGGAGACACTCTATGTTTTTAAGCCCAAAAGGGATTTATTTTATGTTTCTCCTGCCTAAAATCTTGTATTTTGCAATGTATGTCAATGGGGAAAATCAATTCCCCACATTTTCTTTCAAAATCTCCCTCTTACTAAGTTCAAAATGGCATGGGATGTTACATTGGATAACTGAGGGCAGGGGGTTGGGGTAGGAACATGGACTTGAATAACAGAGGGCAGGAGGATGATGAGCAGGGGCACTAAACTGACCTTACAGGGCAGGTGTCAGGGGTTGCAACAGATCAATACACCACACAGGGCAAGCGGAATGGCAGTGCAGCACAACGGACCATGGAAAGCAATAGGGGGGGACAGGGTCATGCACATGTACAACATGAAGCAGAGGGGAAATAGGCAAGGGCAGCAAGTTGAACACACTGGACAGACAGGAGGGACAGTTGCAGCATAATAGACCATGTAGGGTAGGAGGGAGTGAGACTTCAGCAGCTAAGTATCGTATTAGGGAGATAGGATTGGTCCCATGCAATTGCCCACTCAAAAAGTTGCCCACCCCAAATACTGTCCCATGGCTCATTCCGAAGAGTGATGAAGTTCCAGCGTCGATGCCACGAGAGACAAATGTGTGACTATTAATAGGGTTTTGCGCTTGCATTGCTTTTGGCCTGTAGATTGCAGTAAAGTATGATGTTGTGAAGTGTTTTCCAGAGTCGTCATACTTGTGTAATTGTACTGCTTGTTGCTAAAAAATGTCTGTGGTTGTAGTTGTTGATGAGTCCGCTATGACCTAAGATCCCAGGATAATGCACAAGTGTAGAAATCACTTGGTTAATTTATTGTCTGCAGTGAGGTGCTTGTCATGAGACGTTGTTGACATTGCCAATAGTTTCCTTGAATAATTTGGGTTTGGTTGGTATTACATGAATCCCAAGTGCACATGGAGGATCTATATCAACCAGAGTGAAAATTGCTAGTCCAGTTTCACTCATGTAATTGTGAAAGCTGTAGTCGGAAAGTATATCTCCGTACTGCTTCAAAGTATTTGAGTTCCTATCCTTTAGTAAACAGCCAGTTGTTTTTGGTTTTTGCTTGCAATATTTTTGTATTAGGTGTCTATGAGCAATTGTGTGAGAGACAATTATGAAAGTGAATGAGTTGTGTGTGCGCAATTGTGGGAGAGACAATTGCAAAGCGAATCCGTTGCTGAGTGTGACATCATCATGAGTGGTGTTGGTGTAGGTCGGTTGGTTTGAAGCCAGGCTGTTATTGGTGGACAGTGCCACACTGCAAATGGTTGAGAACATTGAGAGAAATGGAATGTGGGATTGAAGTTACTTGCTGATTTGAATGAAAAGTTATTGAAATTTATTGACTTTGATCGAAAATGAAGTTCTTTAAAGCATTAAAAAGTACTTTGAAAGTAGATATGTTTATTCCACTTAGAGAAGGTATAGAGACCCTGCCTGAAGGCACTCCAGGTCATTATGTAGCATCTGGAAAAGGTTTTCATGCATGTGTGTGGCTTGAGCAATGGTGCAAGATTACTGAGAAAGAAGGTGCTTTAACATTTCCCCGTTATGGAACATTTAACTTAAGATTTCTAGATAATTTGAGGCGCATGCTTTATTAGATGAAACTGCCTCCAAGACCTGCACAATTTGAAGCACTTAGTCCCATATTTATTCTTTTTGACGCAAAACTGCGTTTGTGCAGTTTCGCGTCAAAAAGTATAGTGCCGGCTTGCGACATTCCAAGACACCAGCCGGGTACCAAATTTATGGAATGGCGCAATCCGGCGCAAGGGGTGGGCTAGCGTAAAGAAACATGTTGTTAGCCGGGTAGGGATGGCGGTGTGGGAGAAGGGGGTTTTGCATCCCAAAAATAATGTTAGGCTGGTTAGAGGCAAAAAAAATGCCTCTGACCGGCCTAGCGTCATTTCCTGATGCAAAACTATCCATACCACATGACGCCTGTCTTGGAAAAGACAGGAGTCATGCCCACCACCCCAATGGCTAGCACAGGGGACAAGGGTCCCCTGGGCATGGCCATTGCACCCTCTGCCCTGCAGGCAACCCCAAGTTGGACCCCCAATGGCACTTTAATAAAAAAAAAATACTTACCTATACTTACCCTACTTAGCTGGGGTCCCCCATCCTCCGGTGTCCCTCTGGTGTGGGTGTTCCTGGGCCTTGAGGAGGACACCTGTGGGCCCATTCCATGGTGTTTCACAATGGAAATGGGTCCACAGGTTCCCTAATGCCTGGTCTGACCCAACCGTTAAATAATGGTGCAAAGCAAGCTTTGCTTAATCTTTTAGCCCCTCCTTCATTTTAGCACGGGAAGATAAATATGGGGCTATGGGGTTAGCACAATGTTTTTAATGGGAACGCCTACCTTGCATCACGTTGACGCAAGGTAGGTTCACACATTGAAAAAATTGTGCTAACTCCAACATTTTGATGCTAGACATGTTTAACATCAAAATATAAATATGGAGTCAGTTTTGCGCCACATTTGCGTCAAAAGAAATTACACAAATTTGGTGCAAATGGGGTATAAGAATGCCCCTTAGTATTTGGGAACACATAGCTCGTCAGAAAATGACAACAAACTATGCGAACAGAATGCAGAAAGCAATAAAGACAATTGCAGAGGCAAGATGGGATGAAGAGCAGAAAGCTTGGATTTTAGATATAATTGAAGGAGTTTGATTGTACCCAGATATTTCTAGTGAAGAAGGAAGAAATGCGTTAACAGATCTGGTATCAGAGGATGGTTTATGACTTTCTCTGGATCTCCTATTTGTAATGGAGATAATATATATCATTTGCTGAATCCATTACAATTGCTTGCAAAAGTTGCCATTGTCAAATATGCTGCTCACAAAAAATCTACTGATTATGTAACTTTGGAAAACACTTATGCGGATGAGATGGTGAGAAATTGCACCCTAAACTGCACCTCCTTTATTGGAGAGAGGAACAATAATACAAATGAGGAGACAAGTCAAAATTTCCTGTTAACTGCTGTTGATACTTGAGAAGAAGTTAAAAGATTACAGGAAGAAGTGGTAGAAGAGGAACAGCAGAGTTGGTCTAGAGCAGGATATGCCAAGAGTGAGAGGAATCAGGTTAGTCAAGCTTTTAGGGCTGGACAATTGTCTTCTAAAGCATAAGTACAGTCTGAAGAGGGTCTGAGCGAGTCAACTTCAGTAGTTGTCACAGAAGGGTCTAGACAGAATCAGCTGACTCATGCGAGCTCAGGTTCTGACAAAGGTCAGTTATTATAGATAAAAGAGCTGTACTAGGAGACAATTGGCCAAGTGAATAAACAGTGGCAGCAGTTCAAGTGATTCAAACGATTGCTGAGGAAACTGAGGACACAAGCCAAAGTGACTGTGATTGTGAGTGTTGAGTAAATAGAAGATCAAAGAGAAAAAGAGCATCAACTGGAAAATACTAAGGGGCATATTTATACTCTGTTTGCGCCGGATTTGCGTTGTTTTTTTTTACGCAAATCCGACGCAAAACTAACTCCATATTTATACTTTGGCGTTAGACCCGTATAGCGCCAAAGATCTTGGAGTTTGCGTCACTTTTTAGCGTGGACACCTTCCTTGCGTTAATGATATGCAAGGTAGGCGTTCCCTTCTAAAAAATGACTCCGAGGCATGTGCGCCGGATTTATACTCCCGGGCAAAAATGACGCCCGGGAGTGGGCGGGTCAAAAAAAATGACGTCCAGCCGCTTTTGCGTCATTTCTTAACGCCTGGTCAGGGCAGGCTTTAAGGGACCTGTGGGCTCAGAAGGAGCCCAGAAGTGCCCTCCCATGCCCCCAGGGACACGCCCTGCCACCGTTGCCCACCCCAGGAGGACACCCAAGGATGGAGAGACCCATCTCAGGGAACTTAAGGTAAGTTCAGGTAAGTATTTAAAAAAAAAAAAATTGTGGCATAGGGGGGCCTGATTTGTGCCCCCCTACATGCCACTATGCCCAATGACCATGCCCAGGGGATAGAAGTCCCCTGGGCATGGCCATTGGGCAAGGGGGCATGACTCCTGTCTTTTCTAAGACAGGAGTCATGTCAATGGAGGGTGGGAGTAAAAAAAAATGGCGCTAATCGGGTTGAGGCAGATTTTTTGCCTCAGACCGACTTGCCCCATTCTTTGACGCCCAAGCTCCATTTTCCCCTACGCCGGCGCTGCCTGGTGTGGGTCATTTTTTTTTACGCACACCAGTCAGCTCCGCCGGCTAACGTCATTCCATAAATAAGGCGCCCGCATGGCGCTTTGGAATGGCGTTAGCCGGCGTTAAATTTTTTGACGCACAACTGCGTTGGCGCAGTTGTGCGCCAAAAAGTATAAATACGGCCCTAAGCACCTGAATGGACATATTTTGTCGCCAATGACTTGGAGAAGAGGTTTGCAACCTTTTGCTTTAACAATTCACATCCAGTTCAATATTCTTGAATTTGAGATTGCGGTGGAACTGAACTTTGAAAGTTCATTGCCGCTTGATGAACAAAGACATTACATTTTGTGGTGATTATTAGGTAATACAATCTCTGCTTTTATCAGAGACATTTGAACTTTTATTAGAAGCATTTTTAACTTTTGAAAGTAGAAACACTTGATAAACTTTGTAGAAGATTACAATTTCTGTGAATAATTTGACTTTTTGAAAGATTATTTCTGATATTTGCCTTACTCACAAATAAAAAGGACAGAAAAGAGACAGTGATATTTTATAGCCGCTTTGCATTTTTGTTTTTTTAATTTGAATTTTTGGTTTGAAATTAGAGCATCATGGAGTCACATAGAAATAGAGGTAGTAAGTGTAAGTATATATTTGTAAGTTTAGTAGTTGTGATAGTTGTGACTGTTACTATGATCATATTGTTGCTCACTGGACTGATATACCTACATCAGATGATTCAGAGAAAGTCATATCTACAAGTGTCCCAAGAGTAGCAAATCCCATTGCAGATCAAGATCCTTTACACAATGATGAGAAATATTTACACACTGATGGTTCCTGAGGTGATTTGTCTGCAAATGTATACTACAAGTTGTTATATGAGTATGTAGATACCACGTAAGCTAGAGACTGTTACGTGTGTACAGATCTGCCTTCATCAGTGAGTGAAGGAATCACCTGTCATAGCCTTCCCTTAACCTATGGGATTTCCTGTAGCCTGTTGTTAACACTCTGTATCAGCTGGAATATTACCAGTATTATTATTCCAAGTATAAGCTTGTGTTTTCAATTGCCCCAATCATTAAACATTTGCCTGGCATTGCAAAGGCGAAACATATTTACACTGTGGGAGGTTTCTTGGACCCTACATTGACATTTGGTACAGTTTATGCCCACAAGTAAAATCTGACCTGCATTTTTAACCCAGTAGAGAAAGAGTTTATTGGACAAGTTGAACAGAGGAGAGCTATAAAATAGAAAAGGGAATAGTTTTACAAAATTTGGGAAAGGATGAGACACATTCATTAGTCGGCACTCGAGGATCACTTGCTTTAGATTGGCAACATATAGGGAAGTTATGTGTATATAGACTCAGACCAAAGACTGACACATATTTTGTAGGGTCTAGCGAATGCAGACATATATTTTTGTTTAATTGTGTTTGGACTTTTATGTTATATACCCAAGATCCTGCCATACCAGGTGTTCATTTCATATGTGGATAGAACGTCTATTACAAGCTGCCAAAAGGCTGGTATGGTACATGTTACCTGGGAGTAGCTTTTCCAAAAATGTATTATGTGGACCATTTCAATGATTCAGTCTGGGATGAGAAATCAAATATCGGAGTCATGAAAGGTTCTAGTGCTTTAGAGTCTGTGCGAGATATCTTTGGTGCCATATTTCCATCAGCAGGTGTGATCTTGAATAATATCAAGATAAGGAAGTTGTCAACAATAGCTGATAAGTTATTTACACATCTTGTTGATGGACACAGAAATGGTTGCCGTAAGATGAATGGATTTACAAAATCACCGTGTATTAGATATTCTTCTCGCAAAGGAGGATAGAGTTTGCAAAATGTTGCAAGTCCAACAGTGCTGTACTTATGTTCCTCATAATACTAAGGAGATACGAAAGTACCTTGCAAATATGACAAACCTGAGACAGGACCTGAAGGAGTTAACAGCGACAGGTGCATGGGAAGTAACAGGTAATGTTTTTCAGCAATTGGAAAGTAGTTTGGAAATCTAGGGAATTGTAGGAACCATTTTGACACCCCTGTTGATAGTAATTTTGTGTGCTCTAGCTGCAGTTGGTCTTTACAAGTTGCTCAAGAAGCTGTAAGAAGGGAGAGCAAAATGGAAAAAGAGATAGGAAGAAATTGAAATAGAGACTAGTAGGGAGCATATACTATACTAACATCAAGCAGGTAGAGGATTTCAGAAGACCTTACCTGGAACGACCTCTGATATTTTGAACTGTTTCATTAAAATGAGAGTTGGAGTTTTGTGAGATGGCTTGATTTGCCATCAAAGGAGGGACTGATGTAGCAGAAAATTTAGTATTGTCCCCTCATGTCACAGTGATCACATGTATATGAGAGTTTATACATTATATTAATCAAAGTACTAATAATTTGATTGAAAATTGATGCACTGAGAAACCATATTAGAATGGGCATTCACTCTAAACTAGATGTTAAAACCCCTGTGGTATAGAGATTAAGTTTCATGTTTTGAGAACGAATCTGTGATTATATGATATCTTAGAAAGTAAACAAACACTCTGTATTAAAACAATATTAGATTTTTGATATAATGGCCCATATTTATACTGTTTTAGCGCCGTATTTGTGTCATTTTTTGACGCAAAAACGGAGCAAACTTGCAAAATACAATTGCATTCTGTAAGTTTGCGCTGTTTTTGCGTCAAAAAGTGGCACAAATGTGGCGCTAAAAAAGTATAAATATGGGCCAAAGTGTTTTAACCCCATTGCTGCCAGGCCTTTTCCCCCTCAGGTGCCAGGCCTTTTTTGGCTATTTGAGGCAGTTCGCACTTAGGCCCTCATAACGTTTTGTCCACATTAGCTACCCACACCAAATGTGTGTCCTTTTTTCCAACATCCCAGGGATTCTAGAGGTACCCAGAGTTTGTGGGTTCCCCTCGAGGAGACCAAGAAATTAACCAAATACTGCAAACATTTTGTTTTTGTTTTTTTTATGTGAAAAAAGGCTGCAGAAGAAAGCTTGTGATTTTTTCCCTGAAAATGGCATCAACAAAGAGTTTATGGTGCTATGCTAAAATCACCATCTTCCCAGCTTTCAGGAACAGGCAGACTTGAATCAGAAAACCACATTTTTCAAAACAATGTTGGCATTTTACTGAGACATACCCCATTTTTACTATTTGTGTGCTTTTAGCCTCTTTCCAGTTAGTGACAGAAATGGACATGAAGCCAATGTTGGATCCTGGACAGCTAAACATTTCTAAAAGGTAGACAAAATTCTGAATTCAGCAAGGGGTCATTTGTGTAAGTCCTCCAAGGTTTTCCTACAGAAAATAACAGCTGAAATAAAAAAATAAATTTAAATTGAGGTGAAAAAAACAGCAATTTTTCTCTACGTTTTACCCTGTAACTTTTTCCTGAAATGTCAGATTTTCAAAAGCAATATACCGTTATGTCTGCTCGACTCTTCTGGTTGCGTGGATATATAGGGCTGGTAGGTTCATCAAGACCTCTAGGTACCCAGAGCCAATAAATGAGCTGCACCTTGCAATGGGTTTTCATTGCATACCGGGTATACAGCAATTAATTTGCTGAAATATAAAGAGTGAAGAATAGGTATCAAGGAGACCTTTGTATTTCCAAAATGGGCACAAGATAAGGTGTTGAGAAGCAGTGGTTATTTACACATCTCTGAATTTCCTGGGTCCCCATACTAGCATGTGAATTACAGGGCATTTCTAACATAGTCATGTTTTTTACACACTTTCTTACAGTTGGAAGGAAAAAATGTAAAGAATGACATGGGGCAATAACACTTATTCTTCTAGGCTGTGTTCCCCCAAGTCTGCGATAAAAATGGTACCTCACCTGCGTGGGTAGGCCTAATGCCCACGACAGGAATGGACACAACACATTTTTACATTGAAATCTGAAGAGTTTTTTGGAAAGTGCCTAGATGTGGCTTTTGGGCTCTAGCTCAGCCCACACCCAGGGAAGACTAGCAAACTTATACATTTTTGAAAACTAGACACCTATGGGAATTCAGAATGGGGTGACTTGTGGGGCTCTCACCAGGTTCTGTTACCCAGAATCGTTTGCAAACGTCACAATTTGGCAAATAAAAGCCTATTCCTCATATTTCGGTGACAGAATGTTCTGGAATCTGAGAGAAGCCACAGAATTCCTTCCACCCAGCATTCCCCCAAGTCTCCCGATCAAAATGGTACCTCACTTGTGTAGGTAGGCCTAGCGTCCGTGACAGAAAATGCCCCAAAACACAACATGGACACATCACATTTTCTCAAACAAAACTGACCTGTTTTTTGCAAAGTGCCTAGCTCTGGATTTTGGCTTCTAGCTCAACCGGCACCTAGGGAAACCTACCAAACCTTTGCGTTTTTTAAAACTAAAAACCTAGAGGAACCCATAATGGGGTAACTTGTGATGCTCTCCCCCGTTGTTCTTACCCAGAATCCTTTATTCTTTGCAAACCTCAAAATATGGCAAAAAAACTATTTTTCCTTAAATTTCGGTGATAGAAAGCTCTGGAATCTGATAGGAGCCACAAATTTCCTTCCACCCAGCATTCCCCCAGGTGTCCTGATAAAAATGGTACCTCACTTGTGTGGGTCGGCCTAGTGCCTCTGACAGGAAATGCCCCAAAACACTACGTGGACACATCAAAATTATCAAATGCAAAACTACCTGTTTTTGAAGGAGGCACCTGTGTTTTTGGCCCTGGGCTCAGCAGCCACCTAGGGAAACCTACCAAACCCGGACATTTCTGAAAACAAGACATCCAAGGGAGTCCATGGAGGTGTGGCTTGCATGGATTCCCCAGTGTTTTCTTACCCAGAATCCTCAGCAAACCTCAAACTTAGTTAAAGAAAAATCCCTGCCCTGGCACAAATTTACTACCACCCAACGTTCCCCTCAGTCTCCCAATAAAAATGATACCTCACTTGTGTAGGTGGGCCAAGTACCTGTCACAGGTAATAGCCAAAAACATGTCTAAATTGAGGGGGAACCAAAAAGGGCCCAAAACGGCAGTTTGAAAAAAAATGTTTTTTGGCTGACAAGTGCGGCAGAATATTTATTGGTATAGGTGCGACAATGCTGGGTGGTAGGAATTTTGTTGATTCCTGCAGATTCCAGAAGGATCCATCACAAAAATGTGGTAAAAATGTGTGATTTCAAGCAAAGTTGGAGGTTTGCAGGGCATTGTGGGTAAGAAAATGGTGTGGGGTGCATGTGAATCACACCACCCTGGACTCACCCAGATGTTTAATTTTTTAGATGTGTTTAGGTCTCGTAGATTTTTCTACATGGCAGCATCCCAAAGTCCCAAAAGTGCAGCTCTCAAGTGGGACGATTTTGAGTATTAGACAAGCTCTAAAGTCCCGAATGTAAAACCAAAACCTAAAATAATCAAATGGCCACTTGCTTGCGTGGTATAAGATGTTTTAGTGTGCAGGGGGAGAGCTGACTGTTACCCCTTTCAGTGGGGTGGGGACATAAACATGTCCATACTGGTTGGGAGCCACCACCCAACTTTTTTTTTTTAATTCCCTGGGATCTAGTAGGCTTTGTGCCCCCCGCCCCAGGAAGTGGATCCGGGGTAATTGCCCTATCTGCCCACCGGTGGGCCGAACACCTTTGTCCCCATTTATTTGGGTGGGAGTATGGTCATTCCCCCACCCTCTTTAAAAAAAAAGAAAAAATCTTCCCTGGGCTCTGGTGGGCTTTCTGACCCCAGATGGGCCTTAAAAAATAGGCTGATCTGCCCCCAAGGGGGCAGAAATGGCCAACAGTAATGTGCCCCCATGGGGAGCGACCCTTGACCAAAGGGCTGCCCCCCACATAAAACACACACACACCAATCCCTGGTGCCCAAGTGGTTTCTGCCCCCACCTGGAGGCAGATCGGCCTAATAGAAATAGGCGAGATGCTCTCAAGGGTAGCAGAAATGGTCTAAAATAAATGTGCCCCCTGGGGAGCGACCCTTGCCTAAAAGTTCACTCTCCATCTGTAAAAAATAAAAAAATAAAAAATCCCTGGTGCCTAGTGGTTTCTGCCCCTCTTGGGGCCTCATTAAAATAGGCCGATCTGCCCCCAACAGAGGCAGAAGTGGCCTTAAATAAATTTGCCAGCCAGGGGAGCGACCCTTGCCTAAGGGATCGCTCACCTTGTGTTAAACTGAAGTTAAAAAAAATCCCTGGTGTCTAGTGGTTTCTGCCCCCCTTGGGGGCAGATTGGCATAATTAAAATGGGTTGATCTGCCCCCGGGGGGCAGAGCGGCCTAATTTAAATAAGACGATCTGCCCCGCAGGGGCTGAATAACCCTAATAATATATTGCGCCCCTGGGGAGCGGCCCTTGCCTAAAGGGACGCCCCCTTATGCATACATCCAAAAAAACAAACGTAAACAAAACATCCCTGGTGTCTAGTAGGCATTTCTGCAGCCTGATCACTTCACGCCTTTCCTTTCTTTTCATGTCTCTGTGCCATCCCCAGCCCCAGGATCATAAGAAAAATGCAAAGCATTTCTCTCCGATCGCGCTGCAAGCTGGGCTTCCAGCATGGTGGGGGCGGCCTCTGATGAGGTCAGCGTGCTTCATCAGACACCACTGGGGGTGGTGGTGGGGTGTCGGGGTGGAAGGGGAAGCGATTCCCCATCCATCCCTGCCCATGGGAGAGGGGTGGGAGTCTCATGGGGGGAGCGCTAGCGCTCTCCCCATGATCTAGTTCCAGGACGTAACGGTTACGTGTTTGGCGACTCAGGGCCGCAACCAAGGACGTAACTGTTACGTCCATGGCGGGGAAGGTGTTACGTTTGGATGCAAAAATAGAGAAATGTAGTTCTGCTCTATATTTATAGAAATGCATTGAGTTATTCTTCATTTAAAGTTACTGTAACACGAATGCCCAGAGATGTTTAAGAATGTTGAAATCATAATTTGAATGCTAAATGTTTTATTTGCATAATTTAATGTGTTGTTTAATTTATTTGTATTAGTCTAAGTGAGGCCCGTTAGGCCCTGTATTTGTGACTGTGCAGAAATTGTCAAGTCATCTTGCTAATGTGAACTTTCCTTTCAGAGTAAGTTCTCATGAGAATGCTAGCTTGGTAATAGATGTCCATTATCTGACACATAGAAAGATTGTGAATTTGTCCTTGAGTAAGGAACATTTAGGACAGTGGACTGACAAAAAATATACATTTGTTGCAATCCTGCATGGAAGAGTGCAGATGAATTCCGTTCTCATAGAAAACTGAAGAACCCTAACCATGTTTCAAGTTTGTCACTGTGGTGGGGCGTGGATGTTGGGCTTGCTAGAACAGAGGCTCAGACCCAGTTTTATAGGGGTTTATAAGGCCGAAGCCAGGGTTTTATTAGTTAGTAGGAGAAAAATTATCAAAAAAAAAAAACAACAAAATAAACTCTTGAGACTGGTCTTCTCTTTGTGTCTTTCCTCCGAGGAGTCTCTGTTTATAAGTGCGGTGGTGTATGCAGGTCCTCAATGTTTCCTTCTTTCTTTTTAGGGTTGTTCCACTGACGGCTTCTCCTTGGGTGCACGTGGACTCTCAACAGAACCAGAGGACAAGACACGGTAAGTGGGACGGTAAGTATTATATTTATATCTTATTAATAGAAGGGAGGGGTGTGAGGGAAAAACCGATAGGGGTTGGTGTAGTTAGGGGGGGGGGTTTGGTGGACGACTATTGGGTCTGTGTCAGGGTAGTGCCAGGCAGTGGACGTGCTTTGTGACTTCCCCAGTTCCCCAACCAAAACTGCCCTGTTCCCCTTCAACCCTCCCCGGTTCCTTTTCCCTCCTTTTTCCTCCCTCCTACCCCTTTAGAGTAACTGTCCCTGAATAAACCCCGTACCTTGTTGAGCCACGATCCTCCTGGGTCGTGGCAGGATTCTTCGTCTTCTTGGGAGGTTTCTCCCTCTCCCACGTACTTGCAGGGGTGCTGCTCCTTCCGTCTGGGTTCGGCTGCCGGTGATATCACGTTCTCCTCTTCTTGACTCCTCTCGTCCTCCTTCCTCGTCTCTGCCGCGGCGTTCCCCTTTATCCGGCTTTCGGCGTTTTCAGAGCCGATAACCCGGAAGTCCGGCTTCGCCCGAGGCGCGGTTCCGATGCGTCTCCATGACAACGCATCATGGAGACGGAAGAAAGACTCCTCCGTCGCCAAGGCTGCAGTTCTGGAGGCGCGGTGTAGGACACCCGCCTACAGTCACCTTATCCATTTCTATTTGATGTTACACCTTCAACATCAATGTGAGCCAAGGGACCGACAAACCATCTTTCCCTATGAACTTTAATATATCGATCCCTAGCTGGATTTGTTCCACCCAGCACATGTTAATCCCTGATTGGCTAATTTGTAGGGTTTCCCCCTGCTCACAGATGTTAATCCCTGATTGGCTAATTTGTAGGGTTTCTCCCTGCCCAAAGATCGGTATTCAGATGATTCAAATTGCCTTAATGCGTGTTAGAACTGATATTTGTAGAGCGCATAGTTGTTATAATGTTAGTTTGCCTAAATCTATTTTGTTACCTTGGTCAACCTTTGGTGATTCATTATCTATACAGCTTTGTCTTGAGAATTTTCTATATGACTTTGAGCTTAAGTTTGTAATAAAACCACTTAACTTAATCACCCACTGGAGTTTTCCTTGTGTGGCCACATTGGTCTTAGTGTGTAAATGTGTTTGGCATGTATTGGAAACCTGTGTCTTGTTCTCTACACCATTATGCTGGGTCCGAAGATTTGTTGGCCTCGTAAAGCATTGATTCCTGCAATGGAAGAAATGCCTTAACACCGCAAAGGCGTCCATGATGAGTTAAAGGGAGAAGTATACCTGGAGGTGGAGGTTGGCGTTTTGGGCAACTCTGAGTCGTTTAGGCCCATATTTATACTTTTTGACGCAAACCAGCGCTGGCGCTGGTTTGTGTCAAAAAATTTGCCGCCAGCTACCACCATTCCTATGCACCATGCGGGCGCCTTATTTAAGGATTGACATTAGCCCTCGCTGCGGGCTGGTCTGAGTCGAAAAAAATGACTCAAACCAGGCAGCGCCGGTGTAGGTGAAAATGGGGGCTGTGCGTCAAAAAATGGTGCAAGTCAGGTTTGAGTCAAAAATCATGGCTCAAACCGGACATTTTTTGATGCACAACCCCCATTGAAATGACTCCTGTCTTAGCAAAGACAGGAGTCATGCCCCCTTGTCCAATGGCCATGCCCAGGGGGCTTCTGTCCCCTGGGCATGGCCATTGGGCACAGTGGCATGTAGGGGGGCCCAAATTAGGCCCCCCTATGCCACTTAAAAAATTATTATAATAATACTTACCTCAACTTACCTGTACTTACCTGGGATGGGTCTTCCTATCCAGGGGTGTCCTCCAGGGGTGGGCGAGGGTGGCAGGGGGTGTTCCTGGGGGCAGGGAAGGGCACCTCTGGACTGCTTCCATGGTCAGAGACCATGGAAGTGAGCTCACAGGTCCCTTAACGCCTGCCCTGAACCAGGCGTTAAAAAACAGCGCACATCAGGCTGTGCGCCATTTTTTAAGGCCCGCCTTCTCCTGTGAGTCAAAAGGACACTGGAGTATAAGTGAGGCGCACAGGCCTTAAAGTCATTTTTTGAGCGGGAACGCCTACCTTGCATGTCATTAACGCAAGGCAGTTTCCCGCATCCAAAAAAAGACGCATACAGAGGAATTTTGACGTCCGCGGAGTCGGGCGTCTTAGTATAAATATGGTGCACGGTTTGCGCCGAATGTGCGTTAAACATTTTTACGCACATTCGCCGCAAACGGAGTATAAATATGCCCCTTAGTGTTTCCGGATCTGAAATTTCCTCATCTAGACACACTGGACTAGACAAACTATGGTTGGGAAAGGGACTAGGAGGATAGCAGGGGCTCCAGGTAGGGACAACGCCAGGGGAGACAGACAACGCTTGCCACAAAGAATGCACAGCTTCCCGACTCCCCTGACTCCCACCCTGCGATGCACTCAATACCACTCAACCCACAGAGATATTTACCACAGGCTCAGAGCAGGATGTAAATATCCACTTTAATTTCCCAGAAAGTGTGGCTAGCAGGGGTAAAAAGATATGGTACTTAAAGTTCCGGATAGTTATTCCACATTATGGACACAATAAAGTAATGATCCTAGTTAATCGCCGCGGAGATACTCGGCGGAATCGTAATCACATACACAACTGCTGAATGTTGCGAATTTAAAAAATATGTCTACTAGTTCCCTAAACTAACTGGCCTGTGATGGTAATTTGCCTATTCGACCGTTTCTCCGATCAGTGCTCTTCTCCGGTGCAGACAGTGAACGGATCCAGGCCTCTGCTTGGGGTCGTTCTGTCGCCCCGATGATGTCTCCAAGCTGTTGAACTGAATTCCAGAGGTAGCCAGGCCTTCCAAGTAGGGCAGGGGAGCAGATTGGATTCTAGGAAGCAACGATGCAGAAAATTGTTGCTTATGACCTATATAAAGTCGCAAAAGCTAATGGAGTCCTGGAGGGCATGCTTTGTGCTTTATGGAATTCAGTGCATTCTCTGGTCCTGTGCCTTCACAATGAGTAGTTTTCAGTGTCAAATAATAGTAGTCTTGGGCATAAACATACCTAATTTTTTTCCACAGTAGGGACGACCAAGCTCTTCTGAACGTCCATTGGACACCTCTGGTCCGGCGCAGAGCGGCAATCAGCATGGAAGAGCTGCTTTTCGAAGACCTCACCAATGCACTTTGATTCAACAGTGCTGTAGAACTGACTTCACATTTTTTAAAAATACTTGAACAGGAAGTGCTGAATCCATGCAGGGAGAGAAAATATTAGTGCAAAATTGTTCCCATAGACACATTAAAAGAAGCCCGTCCTATATAGCACAAGAGGTTACCTTTACATTACATGGGTGAAGATAAGGATAACAAGCTGGCAATGATAAATAATATAAAGGATTATGTGGTTAATTTATGCTTTTACTAATAATTACTACAACACAAATAACAGAGAAACTTTCCTACGAAAGGCCGACGTTAATCATAAATACAATATAAGAGACATCATATGATTAGCATCACACACACACAAGCAATAGGAGACTCTCTTCAACCTCACTGACACACTCAGCTTGGTACAGTATTTCACACATCTAACACACTCCAGGGCCCTGATTTATACTTTTTGGGGCAAAACTGCACTAACGCAGTTTTGCACCAGGAGGTTTAACACCGGCTTGCACCATTTCTGTGCATCAGCCGGGCACCATATTTATGGAATGGTTGCTTTACAGGCTAGTGTAAAAAAAAAATAACGTTAGTCGGTGGGGCTGGAGGCTTGGAAGAAGGGTGTTTTGCACCAAAAAATGAAGTTAGGCAGGTTAGGGTAAAAAAGTACATTCTAACCTGCCTAGAGTCATTTTCTGATGCAAAACCATCCATACCACATGACTCCTGTCTTAGAAAAGACAGGAGTCATACCCACCACCCCAATGGCCAGCACAGGGGACCAGGGTCCCCTGGGCATGGCCACTGTACCCTGTGCCATGTATGGGGACCCATTTCAGGGTCCCCATGGCACTTTACAAAATAAAATACTTACCTGTACTTGCCTGGGAAGAGGTCCCCCATCTTCCGTAGTCCCTATGGTGTGGGTGGGGGTGTCCCTGGGGCCTCAGGAGGGCACCTGTGGGCTTATTCCATGGTGTTCCACCATGGGAATAGGCCTACAGGTCCCCTTACGCCTGCCCTGACCCAGGCATTAAAAAATGGGGCAAGGCAAGCTTTTGTCAACATCAGGACAGTGCGTGCTCTACGAGCGACTACAATGCAAAAACACAGTCTTTATGCAAAGGCATAATTCATGCATTATGTTTATATGCAGTTTGTTAACCTTTTACATTGCAGATTTTAACCTTGAAAACCACTATTAATGATGTTTGTAATAACTGTTCATTTGCAAGTTATTGCTGCAGGTTTACCGAGTGTGTCAGGGTGTGGTCCCTTTCTAGGACCTTCTAGAAGCTTTCCCTGCCCCATGACTGGGTGTGATCTGTGGGCTGGGCTTGACTCTATATAAGGGAGTCAGCCCAGCTCCACGTGCTCACTATTCAGAGGTCCCGGTGCAGAGCAGCAGCAACTTCCTGAGCTCCGGTCCCAGAGGCCTACAATGGTATTTCCAGGCCTGCCCTCATTATATTGATTATCCTTTAGCAGGGTGGTAAGGCGGAGGTCGGGCTGGGCCCCTGGCCCCTGTTTTCAAAGATATTTGAGTTTTTGTGCCTAGTTGTGAAACTCCTTGTGTGCGTGATTGTGTTTTCATTACATTTACATATTCTTGTTTGGATCGGCAAGGTGCGCGATTCAAATCTGAGATATGATTCTTGACATTCAAGGCCATATTTATACTTTTTGACGTAAAACTGCACCGGTGCAGTTTTGCGTCAAAAATATTACCGCCGTCTAACAACATTTAGGTGCGCCGTGCGGGCGTCAAATTGATACTTTGACACCCGGCGGTGCAAACCACAGGGGTAAGTCTTTTTTTTTTACGCATACCGCAGCGTCAAGTCGTAAAGCAAAACGACATTAACGCGGCGGAAATGACTGTGGGTCGATTTACGACACCGCCAAACGGATATGCAGTGTTTTTTGATGCAATAGCATAAAAATTCCCCGCGGACACAGCCATTTCAGCAGAGGAGAGCCAAAATGGATCCCAGATGCCTGTACAGACCCCAGGAAGATGACAACAGACCAGGAACCAGCCAGGAGGACCCACACAAGACCCAGGACAGTTTGAAGAAGAAAAGAAAGTGTTGCTTCAGTGCAGAGGAACAGGAAATTCTGGTTAAAGAGGTGACGGAACACCAGCACCAACCGTTAGTCACCTCAAAGTTGCCAATCAATAGGAGAGAGGCAATATGGCAACAAATTGTTGACAAGATTAACAGTGTGGCAGAAGCACGCAGAACAGTCATCAAGTGCAAGAAACGCTGGCATGACTGCAAGCGCAGGACCAAGGAAAAGATGGCCAGGAACCGGAAGGCAGCACTGCAGACTGGAGGTGGGGGTCCAGCACACCAGGAGGCCCTGGACCACATGGAGGAGATGGTCGCAGCCGTCATCCCTGAGGAGATCGTCAAAGGGATTCAAGGACAGGACAGCGCAGACTACCAGGAGACAACACACATGCAGGGTAAGTCGCATGGGAAACTAAAATGGACAAATGTTAACTGTAAGCAGGGGGGAATACCGACCACAAAATGCAAGGAAGCCATGACATACATGGAGTGGCATGGGTAAAGGGGTATGGCATGGGGGCATGGCCTGTACAGAGAGAAGCTGGGGCACACCATAACACAACACCAACAACAGTCCTATGGGTGTATGCTGCCATGCCAACGATGTAGCAAAGGTAAAGCCACGCCAGGAGGGAAGGGCACCATGTCAAACTGACATCCCGTCACACATCAGCCACTATACCCCCTACATTAACTACGGCCCAATTAACAACCTCTAGCCATACCGACAACTGGAATGTAACAGTGACAACAGTTGCTACTACCACCACCGCCCTGTGTGCAGCTCAAGTAGCCAATGGCAGTAACGTCCCCATGGGTCATACACACCTAAATTAGTGGGTTGAGGATGATAACTGTAACAATCCCCTGAAACAAGACAATTGTTCCATTCCTGTCAAATGTGAATGCCCATAGTTTCCGCAAACATCAGCCAATGTCATCAACATTAGGAGGTACACAGCACTAAGGTCACACCCATGCTGCATATGCCAGGGTCCATCCTGTGGCTGGGTCACAATGCAACATCCCACATGTCATACTGCTCAGACAACAGCATTGAGGGGAAGGACACATGCAACTGGTCACTGACATACACCTGCACAGTCAGAGGAGGAAATAGGACACTGCTATGACTATCAGGGCAATCCAATCTCCACACCTTGCCCAACATCAGCTGTACACATAACCAATGCTAACATCCATATCGTTCCATAACAATGCAATGCATAGTATACGCTACATTTCAACTACATTTAAGTGGATGTGAAAGATCAGAGACTGGGGCAGGTCCAGATAGTTAAGTGTGCTGCTAGTGCCATCAGAGCACCCACAGCCAGTAAAAGGCCTCACCATGAGAATGGATGTAGACGGAGGGTTGAGTAGGACAAGAAGGTAGCAAATCACTATTTGGCCAGAACCAACACTAGAGGAGATGATGCCGACAACTTTAATAACTTACCACAATACATGTGACATGCAGGTGGGGCATAGGCCTGGGAGAATGCCCATCTGACAGACTGGGGCAATAAACAGGAAACAATATCACAATGTGAAATCATCACAAGGCAGGCATGTCACATCACCAATGCGACAACACAGGCACACTAATTGTACCCTATTTCATTGCAGAGGACGATGGATTTCCTGCGGATATGCCTGTCCAGGACTACCTTGATGACATGGATGACGAGCTGACAAACATCAGCCACCAGACCCTCCAAGATGTCCTTGGAACCCTCCAGACCCCACCTTCTGTCACAAGGAGGAGCTCAGAACAAGCAGCCATCCCAGAGGACCCACCCACCACCCCAATTGTAAGACCTACCAGCTCCAATACAGCTGAGGACTCAGATGACACAGGCACCAGCTTTGAGAGAACTGTAGTCGGAGTACAGCGGGAGCTGGCCAAGGAGGTGCAAGTGGGGATGCAAACTATGGCAGCCAGCCTAGAGGGGATGTGTTCGTGCATGATGTCAACTGAAGAACAGGCAGCAGCTATGCAAGGGCTAACAACTATCCTGCAGGAACTTGAAAAAAGGTTGAGTGAAATCAGCACAGCTGTAATACAGTTGACCCAACACCTACAACAGCAATCCTGTCAACGCGTGCACAAATGCAACATTGAGCCCCTCAGGGCCGACCTGGCTGTCTACCATAGTGATGTGGCTGCTATTCTCATGGACCAGCAGATCCTCCTTGCAGCAGTACTGCCCTTAAGATCATCACAGGTAGCAGCGACCGGGATGTCTGACTCCACGTCTTCTAACACTGAGGTGTGTGTTGCCCCTTCACAACCACCACCACTAAGGACAGAGGAGGCAACACACACATCAGAAGAAGAAGACATGGAACAGATCACCTTCACATCGAAAAGTACCCGGAAGCACTAGTCCCTGCCACATGGCCAGCTATTACCAAGGTCCAGTACTTTGTAACATGCCAGTCTCACAACAACTGTACTCAATGACTGTTCTGCAAACCACTGTATATCTGGTCAGCCTGCCCAGTGCTTGTCTCTGACTTACTCATTGGCAAATCCTGTCCCTCTGCACTGTCTGACACATCACCCCAGCATGTCAAATGCATTTTCCTTTAGCACTTATTTAGGATCACAATGGACGATGTCACTATAATGGACTCACAATCATGGACAATGTACATATAGCATTACAGCACTTTTCAATAAATAGCACTTACACAACCACTTTGTCTCTGTGTAATGTGACACATCAACCGTGCAGTAGATCATTGAAATTTGCCTCCTGCCAAATTACATAGCTTGTCAATACAACTGTCCTGAAATTATGTAGTCTGCTAACTATGCACAGTGGCCTGGATTGCACCATACTCTGCCCTTCCTGAGGGTAATATCTGATGAAAAGAGAAACCATACACCATAATGCTGTGTTGGACAGAATAATGCTTCCTCAAGGGATATCTAAGCCATTAAATTGTGGCAGCAAAATGTTGCCACCATGCAATACTAAAACATATAACATTGCCCACAAATCTAAGCAAACAGTCAACAAACTGCATGAATCAAGGTGTCTGAGTTTACATCCAAATAAGTAATCATGCTGAACAGTGTCACAAATTATCTATGTGAGTCATGAACACGATACTACAAGAGTGCTTACTACCACTCAGCTAACAAGGGTTTCCTTGAACATCACACTGCAGTCAGACATAACACAGTGTCCCCAATCATAAATCTGGAAGCACTGTATGTGACATTAAAACATACTTAATGAAAAAAACACGTTGGGATCCATAGTAACTGTGATTGGTGGTTGCAATGAATGGTCGAATCTTTGCAAGGTAGCTCTGGGGTAGCTGCCAATCTTTCAGCTCAGCTGGGATTTGTTCGTACCATAGGACACAAATGTAATACAACAAAATTCATGTACACTTATGCCAAGGCCCTGGTCTACAAGCATTTCACACATACTGTAAAGGGTTCACTACATATTTATTAAACGGTAATAGCAGAAGAGAAAACTCAGGGGAAAGTCTTACCTACCCTAATCTACCCTAACTACTCATTACCCACAACTGTCCCTAACTAACCTAAGCTAAACTTACTTATCACATGTAATGAAACGTTCTAAACATCAATCCCCCACCCCCCTTATGAGACGGGACACATGGAGGACAACAGATACTAACCTAAACACATACTATCCTAAACAAATATATATATTTTTGTATTTTTATTTTTTAATTTTCATTTTTCAAAACACACAAGAATCCCAACATAGCCCCCCACCCACACACTCAAAAAGAAAAAATTGAAATAATCAGGACTCCCCACCCACTAACACTAGCTAAACTAACAACCTATACTAACCTAACACTAAGCTCACTAACCCCACAAAGTATAAGAATAAGGCAAGAGGAGGGAGGGGAGGGAATTATGTCCATCAAAAAAGTCTATAAGTTGGCCCTCCGGAGGGTCCGCTTAATGGACTGCACACACCTGTTGATATGGCGAACATCCCGCCGCAGGTGACGGTCCATTTTGCGCTGCATGTCCACAAAAGCAGCAGTGTCAATTGTTGCAGATGGGGTGGTCTGTGTACCAGCTGAGGAAGTGTGTGGCCGTGTATGGTCAATGCCTGTGGGCTGCCCTGAAGATGGTCCACTGCTAGGGCCTGGAGCACTTGCAGATGTTGTTGGCACAACGGTCCCAGCTGTGGGTGGTGCCACCTGGGTGGTAGTGGTGGTGGAGCTGGTGGTGGCTGCGGTGGGCAAAGAAGGGCCAGCCTATGGGAAAGCCCTCCAGGCTCCGGAGGTCCGTTTGGCCCTGTATCTTCAGGCCATCCTTCTGTACCCCGACTCTACCAGCAGGATATGCTGGTACCGCATTGCCCTCCTCTGGAATTCACACACCTGGATGGGTGTCATATTAGAAGCTGTGATGACAAATGAAAAAAATTACATTAGGAACTGCATTGTGTGAAATGGCACAAGAAGTAAACCAGACCGTACATTAACTGTACTTGTAACAGCTCCTATCATCATACAGATCATTGAATGTCCCTGAGGAAGTACATGGCAGGCCAGCCTACAAAGGTCGTATCAAACATAGCACATCCAAACCCTACATGATGGGTGACAACTGGCATGATTTTGGCATCAGAGCTGAGTTCTGCCAGTTGTCAGCTAACAATCATGCTGCACATCCTCCACCAATGCCACGGCTACAAATGTCAGTGTACGGGATGGAAATCTAGGGCCACATGATCTGCAAGTTTTAAATGGACTTGCTAGTATAGTACTCATGTGCTAAACCTGAGTGTGTATACTAGGTTCAGACCAAAGATTCACTGATTTACATGTCTGTGTAACATACTTGTATTATCAGTCCTAGGTACACTATCCACAAACCCATGCCTGTGTTTGACGGTGGGGGTGGGGGAGGTTGGAGAAACAACTAACAATTTCCAACAACATGGACACCCAGGAAGCTTATGAAAGCTGGACATGTGTTTGGCTCAACACACACACCACAGGTAAGGTGTATCTACAAATAGGAGACAGCAAACCCTTGACCAATCCCAGCGCCACACATGTCTTGCAATGCAGACCTTTGTCCACATCATATACTTCCAGTAAGCCATGACGTACAACTAACACAGAGTTGCAAGAACACCCCAGGCCATGATTTGCATGCAAAACTAGGCCATTGCACTCAAGTGCCACATACTTGTAGCAATACATGTGGAGCTACATGCTGCTAGGAAGTTCAACCTACAGTTTCATAAGTACATTAGTGAATAGGGAAGCAGAAGTCTGTATGTAAGCATTTTTCAGCCCCATTCTGGGAGAATGTGGGTCTGACAGGCTGATTAAATCTGAGATTAGGTCCAGTGCAACTCTTGCTGATACAGGTGTTATCCACGTGACTCATCCCAATTCACATTGCAGGGCCTATAGGAATGACCTAGAATCCCTAAATAAGACAATAGGATAAGCATTGGCCAACTCCAAAATGCTGAGAAAATGAGATCCCACTCATGGAACAAGACTAATGATGGGCCAGCGCATCACACCTTGCTATTTGTTCAACACACAGGAGTCCATCACACATCACCAGCAAACACAACACATAACAGACATATCAACACTTACTGGAGTTGTCGGGGTCCTCAAATGAAACCATCTTGCCCACAGTCTAGGGTGCAGGTCCACCTGTAAGGCATGGAAGGAAGAAATGTGCTCAAATTCTGTGCACTGACCAACAATTCCAAAGGCAAAAACTATGTGTAAGATGACATAAGTAAGTAAATCCACTCAGACATGATGTTCTGCATCCGATATAGCACGGCTAACTTTTACATACCATGAGTCTCCTGTGAAATTTACACACATATCTGCACACATGCAGTGGCCCTAACTATCATGTGGTGGCAAACATGCTCCTTCATTAGTGAGCAGACATAATAAGGGAGTGTATTCGTCTCATCGTGTGCATCCAAGAGAGACATCCAAAGCCAGTTTCCTTGAGGAGTGCATTACCTGTCAAACAGACATTGTGGCCATGACAAATGTATGACACATAGGTACAATGTTCAGAGGGGCAGGGACCTTGGTAAGCCCTCATGTTGTTATAGTTTCTTCATTTTATGTGGCCCAGCTATGATAAGTTGCACCAACCATAGATATATGAACCTATGTGCATACCTTTGGCCTGCCATCCCTAAATGAAAGGTGGAACACCAAACACCAAATACCAGTGTAAGATGTTAGCTGAGGGCACCTTGCACTTTTTCCCTATGTCTCCAAATCCAGATCTGATATGAATCCAAAATGATGAAAGACCAATATAATCCCTAACATTCATAGAACGTCTGTGAACGCTTTCCTTACACACTCACCAGACACACATGAGACATATGTCTGGGCCACATTGCTATCAACAATTGACGTGAAGCCTGCACTCATTTTCTGCATCATGTAGTGTTTCTAAAGTCAGTCTAGCTGTTGTGTCAACAAAGGTCGGTAATGTTTTGGAAAATCTATACCTCACTGGCAAATGTGACCTATATATACATAACTGGCTCCTAATTTGTGTTGCTGTCTGGCACAAAGGCGGCACCAACTTACATTAAGCAAAATTATTCAGTAAGTTTGCAGAGCACTTGCTTCCTGACAGCTAGCAATTGTGGTCCTCAACATAGTCCATCAATGACCCTGTATGTTTCCAAAGCATTCCACACACTCAACAACATAGCCGGCAGATATTGCACGAATCATCTGATGTCACTACAGAGCTTTTAATTGTGCACATTTACATGATTTATACTCACCAACAGGGCCACCAATCACTATTCCCAGGTGGTCCAGCAGATCTTTCTCCCTGGAGATGAGGTAAGCCCAGCGGTGCTTCAGCTGGTGGTCATTCCTCTGGCTCCGATACACACGTTGCAAGTGATGCAGGACCTTTCCCAACCGGATTCTACGTGCCTCGGTGTGATACCCCTGTATCACCCGCCCCCCTGCCTCAATCATAAGTGGGAGGAAATGGCACACCAGACATATGAACCCCCCAAGCTCCTCCTCATCCATCTTGCCAAGACGTGGCCTACCCAACATCTTAGCAAAAGGGGAATAGGGGATAAAGAAGAACAAAGGAGAATAGGGTGAAAGTAGAAGAAGAAAAAACTAAACTTAACAACTAAAAGAGCCCAACTATCCCCAAACTATCACTACCCACAACAGACTCCTTCAAACAACAAAGACAATACAATACTGGACAATAGTACACAATAAACACTCAGACAGTATGCAACAACAATTTTAATTCACAAACTAACAAGTAATGGAGCACACAGGAGGCAAAAGCACAATTTCACTGGACAAAACTCAGAACACAGCCACACAGTCTAGAAGAATCGCAGACTGCAAAGTGAAAGTGAAAGTGAAAGTACCCCCACTGTACATGATCTGTAAACAGGATATCCTATTACATCACTTCCTGCATAAAATGGCCGCCGTTTTTATTATTATGCGTCATAATTTTTTGACGCATACTGTATGTGCGTCATTTTTTTCGACGCACAGGTCGTAAATATTAGGCTGCATCCATATATTTGCAAATAGTCTAACACTTAACCATTTTTAAGGGCATAATGTGTTGTTTTTCAGGCATAAGCGTCATTTTTTTATGCTTGTGTGTCATTTTTTGACACGTATGCGTCAAACTTTCAGGGCATTAACTGGGTTTGGGTCATTTTGCCATTTTAATGTAATGTTACATTTGTGACACAACTGAGATAGGCTGATTGCACCCACTTTGGTGTTGACGGTGTATGGTCACATGTGAGACATCATACTGCTGCGGACCATGATCCGCTACTTCCTTAACAGGATTTTCACTCTTGGCTGACGCACTAGATGGCCATATGTGTGGCCTACATATATGTATTGCACAAATTACGCATGTTTGGCGTCAGGAGAGGATAGCAAGGTGACGCACATAAGTACAATACCTCAATGCCTATGGATCAATGTGTGTGCATTGGCTACTAATGTAGTTGTCGACCCAGTGTGTGTGCATCACAAGATGCATTATTGAAAATATGCTTGTATGAATGTGAAGCCAATGTGTCCAAACCTTAGATGCGAGTCAGTGTGGAAATGAGAGAGGACATGTGCTAGTCATACATGTAGCAACATCTGTTGTGTGCACTTCCAAGATTTTGGGTAACGTAGACACCACAAATGACAAAACATGCACCGGATAGATGGCAGACGCTTGTTCATGTCAATGGTCCAAAAGTTGCCCATCCCATGTCCTAGAAATTTGGTAACTGTGTCCTAGGCACTTGTTGGTGAACCCACCGTGAGTCTGGCACATGTACAGTCTAAGTGGGTACCATGTTATTGGCACAGACAGCCAAAGGTGACCCACAACTGTTATATCACACCACAGTTGTGGTCATATGACTGAGCCACAACTCTCCAGTGGCAGTGGTGGACCAGCAGACGAGGCAGCACTGGGCCACATATTTCCAGTGCTCAATTGTATAGAGGTGTCTGGTTCATGTGTGTGGTCCAATGTTGATCCTGTATATTTTTAGGGGTCTATGTTGTCACAGTCATGTCCCGGTCTCATCATGAGTCAGTGGCGGCTATTCCTGTATCTACTGAGTATCCTTCGGAGATCAATGGAAGTAAAGTCGATGAGGACATGAGAACCTACATGGGGATGGTCCCACCTTGTCACTGCAGACTGTCAACAGGGCAACCTTGGTGTGCTGAGTGAGATCATATCTCAGGAGTCATGTTCCAGCAGGTGTCATTACCACATTTGTACACAGGTTGGCCTGTAAAGTTCCCACTGCATCTGGGAACATCATAGTCTCTGTGTTGATTAATCTTGCAGCTATTCAGCACGCACAGCCCATCAATATGTTGTGAGCAATGTGATTCAGCGTGTGAACTGTCAGGGTCCTAACATGTGTGGACTTTTCATGCACATTATCAGAGGTAGCTGGTTCTGCTGGAGGCACCATACCCAATCCCTGCATACGGCCATGGTACACTGTCACACTTTGTCGTTCATGCATACATGAGACCCAGACAAGGGATAGGCCATGATTTTGGTATTCAAAGACAATTGTACTAATATGGTACAATTAAAAAGCAGATGATGCTATACAATGTATTTGGGTATGCATTGAGAAAGCACATGACAAAATACCCCCTGAGGAATGTGAGGTTTGGTAACGCAAGTGTGGTACATATGTAGCCAAAGGAACCTTTAGGGTAACGCACAGACAGGTGCCAGTCAGGCTGACAGGATGGAGGGTCAATCAGGATCCAGCAATTTGACAAGGTACATACTCAGTGGTCTGACTTACACTGGTTGGAGGAAGAACAAGACAGTTGACATGGGAAACTGTGTTTGTCCTGTGTTTTTGAAGGTGACACATAAACCCAAGGGCTGTGTTACACAGCTTAATTACTAGCAATGCATAACAGTGTATTTGACAAAATGGCAACTTCTATGCTGTTCCAAGCATCTGCAGGGGCAGTGCATGTTCAAATGGGTGGTGTGCATGGAGGTGATCACAGGTGTGTGCTGCATTAGTTTATCACAAGTCCTGTAGGTGAGATTCCAGTTCAAATGGCCAACAGTACCTTTCACATGGGAAGCAATCTACAGGTGATACCAGGGCTTATAAACTACAAGCCAGTGTATTCATTGACCTGACGTTCATGTAGTCAGATGTACTATGACAATGGCATACCATAGGAAAGGGTGTAGCACACTGGATTACTATTGTTAGTCTGTGTGTGTAGAGGAGGGACTATCGGGGTACACATATTACCATTCCAGGGACCTCTTCAGACAGGTGGGTTGAGACCAGGAGCATGGGTGTGTCAGGAGTTAGGAAATGGGCTGACATGTACATGGAATGTCATGTGTGCAATGCTTGTCATAGGTATGGCACTTGTGCTGTCTATGTTCTGCTTCTAGGGAACTCTAGTCACAGATAGTCCTTGCAAAGATAGGTGCTGTACGACTTACTGCTGTCAAGGGTCTGGACATACATTCCTGTTACCAATGCAATAGCACATCCACTGCCTCATGTATGAGGCATTTGTTTCCCTTATAGACTGATGGTGTCTTTGTTGTGTGCCATATGCTGCAATGAACCATGTTGCCAACATGTATGTGTGAAATAGATGTGGTCCTCTGCTATTGCCCTTCAAAGGTGAAATGTACAGGATATATGTCATTTACAGTGTGTGTGTATGCGACTGTTGTATAATACGCATCACAATTGCTCAGGATATTTCTGTGTCATGATCGGTATATCAGCAATGCTCCATGAAGCTACACTCTTATTCTGATAGTTAAAGATAAAGGTGAGCACAAATGATTAGCCATACCATGATATGGTGATTATTATTGGTGTTTGTTTACATTAGTTAATACAGTGGTGATGGTGAGTTGTTTTAAAAAAATTGTTCACAATATGTTGGCGTCTACTCAATCCAGCAGCTGTGTTTTGTTGTTCCCCCTCATGTTGCAGGCCAGCATCCTCCTCTTCACGCATTTGTGGCTCTGGTTCTAAGAGGGGACTGTTCCTTCGCATGGAAATGTTGTGCAGGATGGCACATGTTAGAATGATCTTACAGGCCATTTCTGGTGAATATAGGAGGCTGCCACCAGTGAAGTTGAGGCACCTAAATCTCGACTTGAGGATGCCGAAGGTCCTCTCGACTAAGGTGCGTGTCCTCCTATGTGCCTCGTTGTAGGCACGCTCTGCTGCAGTGCCTGGGTTGCCAAATGGTGTCATAATCCATGGCTGGATCCCATACCCCTGATCAGCTGAAAAAGAAAATGAATGGGATCATGTTGATGTAGCTTGCCCCATTAATATCACCTTGCATGGCAGTAGTTGTCTTGTGTTGTCTGTGGCTATTTTGTGTTATTGTGTTCCTTCCTAGGCTTGTAGGATGTACCATCTGCATTGTGTTGTTTCCTTGGCTGAACGAGTGTTTGCCTGCTGACCGGTTGTCAGCAGTATGTTTGGGTATTTGCAGTACAGTGTACACTCCCTAGCATTGTGACTTGTGATACAGGTGTCCCTGTGTTTTCACTGGGGGTGAGATGATAGTTCCATATACAGATTCATTTTGAAAGTGATGGTAACACGTTAGCATCTATGTACCCTGGACATCCCATACATTTAGACTTATGCAATGGATTAATTTAAACATCAGTGAGACGCTTACATGTTGCAAGGTGACAATTAGCCAAACTTCTCCATACGTTGTAATCATTGACGTCTTAACATTTGGCTGTACACTAATTTCAGATGTGTGACAGGTTCACTGCAGACCTTTCAAACATGGCTAGCGATGTCACGACCGCTGTGTGTTCCTGTCCACATGTTGCTGTAGTGGGGTATGTGTTGTGTGTCCTACAGGGTTGCTGTGCAGTGTGTATATAAGTAGGTTTTTGTACTTACCAACAAGTAGTCCATTGCCATATCGTCCATCCTGGAAGTGCTGATTGATGGTAGAGTGACGGAAGATGAATGAGTCATGTACACTCCCAGGATACTTTGCCACGATGTTGGTGATCAATCCTTGGTGATCCACAATGGCCTGCTCATTGATGGAGTGTGTGTGCTTCCTGTTGCGGTAGAGGTGTTCAGTTGCAGCAGATGGCACAAGGCGTACATGTGTGCAGTCAATGGCACCAAGGACGTGTGGGAATCCATTAATGAGATAAAACCCCTGTTTTGGCTCCTGCTGCTTCTGCAGTGTGTTTGGGAAGCAGATGTGGTGGGGTGTGAGTCCAATGATGGCATCCAGTACTTTGGGCAAGACGGCAGAGAATGATGGCTGTGATATTCCGGCAACCAGGGCGCCAGTGGTTTGAAAGAAGCCACTTGCCAACATGTGAAGTACAGCTAGCAGCTTGGTTTCTGGTGGGATGGTGCGGGGTGTCAGCAAGGTGGGTGCCAACTGTGGCTCTATGTTGCGCAGCAGCTGCTGAATGGCCTTCCAGTTCAACCTGTACCTCTGGATGATGTCATGTTCCCTGAGGCCATGAAGGGTTGTTCTGGTGCAGAATATCCTCTCCTGCCTTCTGTGCTGCCTTTGGGGTCCCTGCTGGTGTTGTGGTAGCTGCTGTTGTTGTTGCTGGGCTCTGCGTCTGCATGCACGCTGGATGAGAAGCACCTCCATGTCTCCCTTTTGCTGCTCTGCTGTTGCTTCTGTGTGTTCTGTTTAAATACAGGTGTGTTTGCCCCATTTTAACGCCTGCCCTGACCCAGGCATTAATTTTTGACGCAAATCTGGTTGTGCGTCATTTTCCGCCTCCGCCTCCCGGCCGTGCAGCATTTTTGCCCTGGAGCATAAATACAACGCATGGCCGTTTAAGTCATTTTTTGGACTGGAACGCCTACCTTGCATATGATTAATGCAAGGCGGTTTACCGCATCCAGAAAATGATGCACACAGTGGGATTCTTGACGTCCGCAGGCTCGGGCATCAAAGTTTAAATATGGGGCAAGTTTTGCGCCGAATGTGCATCAAAAGTTTTGATGCACATTTGGCGCATACAGAGTATAAATATGCCCCTCAGGTCGGCATCAGGGAGCGCGATCATTTTGTGATATTTGCATTGTTAATTTTGAATTGGCAAGTTGCGTGATTCATTTCCTGGCATTTCACTTTGACCTTCAGATCGGCAACAGTGTGCGCGATCATTTCATGATATTTGCATTGTGTATTTTGAATTGGCAAGTTGCGTGATTCATTTCCTAGCATTTCACTTTGACATTCAGATCGGCAACAGTGTGCGCGATCATTTCATGATATTTGCATTGTGTATTTCGAATTGGCACGGTGCGCGATTCATTTCCTGACATAAAAACTCTTGACATTCCGATAGGCAGTGTGCGCGATCATTTCATGACATTAGCATTGTGAAACTTCGAATCGGCAGCAGGGTGCGCTATTCTTTTCTGGCAGTAAACTCTTGATTTTCAGATCGGCTGTGCGCGCAATCTTTTCATGGTATTGAATACTTTGGTGTGCAGTGTTTGTTGAGGTGCACACATTTATCCTGAGCTTTTGGTTTTCTCGAAACTCTTAACTCAAAGTGTGGCATTCTTTGTGCCAATTAAGCTCTTAGTACATTTCCTGTTGTTTTTTCATGGAATTTTCAGATAGCCTTTGTCCTCCTGTAAAAATGCAATGTTTATCCTTAAACTATTTTGAAGAAGATGCTTGTATTCTAGACAGTATATGATATTTCCTGAAAAGCTCAAATGAAACATTGAATTAACCCATTCTTGATTTGTCCAGGTACCAAGATTTCTTGAGGCCTAGTTATAGTCATGTCCTAAGTTATCCATGATTACAGTATAAGAATTCTTACAACCATAGTCTATTGAAAGTCAATGTGATTATATCTTGACATTGCATTGTTCAACCTCTCGCTTCCTACAGGTCTCCTTCCCAGCTGTTCCCTACCTAATCCCCTTTTCCCCCACTTGGACTCTCAGGCTCTGTGGTATATCTATTGGAGTTTTGGAGCTGTCTAGTGGTGGACATGTTGGGAACATGCACAGGCCCAGAGGATCTGGTCTCCCCTGACAGCTTTGCACCATTTTTTGACCCCTCCTCCCTCCTGTGCACCATTTTTGCACAGGAGTATAAATATGGCGTTAAGGCCATAGAGTAATTCTGTGCACGTGAACTCTTATCTTGCATCTCATCAAGGCAAGGTAGGTTTCCACATCCAAAAAATGACTTTAACTCCAAAATTTTGGCGCTAGACGGGTCTAGTGCCAGAGCATAAATATGGAGTTAGTTTTGCACTGAATTAGAGGGAAAACAATTACGCTAGTTCAGTGCAAACAGAGTATAAACGTGCCCCCAAGTGTCATATCATTGATCTTATCTTCTCAACATCACCAAAATCACATTTTGTATGTCCCATAAAATAAACTATGACTGTTAGACCTGCCAGCCGCAGTGTGGTCTTCCCTCAAACGTTTTGCCTACTCCTCCTGTTTTTGGCTGACTTTTTGTTGGCCTTGGGACTCTGCACACTTTACCACTGCTAACCAGTGGTAAAGTGCTTATGCTCTCTCCTTTAAACATAGTAAAATTTGCTTACACCCTAATGGCACATTTTTTATTTACCTATTGGTCCTGTAGTACCTGCACCCAGGGCCCATAAAATAAATGCTACAAGTGGGTGTGCAACACTAATTGTGCCACCCACATAAGTAGCCATATAAAAATGGCTTAGGCCTGCCATTGCAGCTGGTGTGTACAGTCTGCCATTGCGACCTGACCTAGAAAAATAATCATTTTTGCCAGGCCTAACCCTCCTTTTTTAATACATATAGGTCACTCCTAGAGCAGCCCCTAAACAGACAATAGGGCAGGGTGCAGTGTTTTTTAAAAGTTGGACATGTACTTTTAACTTTTACATGTCCTGATAGTGAAAAATTGTTAAACTCATTTTTCACTACTGCAAGGCCTGCCTCTCTCATAGGATAACATAGGTTACCCTATTACATTTAATAAGAGATCACTTTTAATTGGGAGCAGATAGGAATGTTCAGATTGGTCTCTAGAAAACTGTACTTTGAAACCCTCTTTAATGGTAAAGTTGGATTATGAGTCACAATTCTGAAAATGACACTTTTAGAAAGTTGGCATTTTCTTGCACTAACCATTTAGAACCTTGGTCACATGATGAGGTGTAGCTGGTAGTTGGTCTTTGTGCATTCCTTCAAGATAGCGAGACAAAGCGAAGGGAAAAAAGGTGTTGGCGGATGGGCCATTTCTGACTTGATAGGGGACAGAGGTGTCAACATCCACACTTGCACATCACAAAGACTCTACTTCAGCACACTTACAAAGTGTTTCACACTATCTTTTTGTGCCCCAGACATCCTGGGGCCAGGGCAGGAAGGCAGGAAATTCCAGACACCTCTGTAGGGGAGGACTCTAGTGGCTTCTCCCACTTCAAAGCAGGCACATTGCCTCACAGCTCTGCTTCGGAACTGTCACTGCACGATACAACCTTGCAGCTCCTCTGAATGGTTGATGAGTGATGTATCCTCATCACAGGACCTCACATTTCAGCCCGTCGCTCCTCAGAAGTGCTGCTGCTGCACAATGCATCCTCTGCGCAGGACCTCCCATTGCAGCCCTGCAGCTCCTTAGAACCACCATTGCATGACACATCCTTGATACAGGACCTCGCATTGCAGTTCCACAGCTCCTCAGAAACCGCCACTCAGTGCCACATCTTCGACCCTGGACCTCACAGCGCTCTCCAATCAGGATTTAAGATCATTTGTTCAATAGGCCTAACTTAGTTCCTCTATTCGGTCCACACTACATCGCAGTCGGCCAAAACCTGTGACTTTGTCCCGGTCCGACTGAACAGATAACCACAGTTAGTGCTTTGTGCTTATCAGCATTTCTACTTAAATCTTCAAAATTGCAAATACTGATTGGATTTTTGTCATTTTGGTGTCAAATAATGTATTCAAGTTTACACTATTTTTCAAAATTAGTGTGGAATTTTTCTTGTGTGGTGTTTTCACTTTATTACGGCTTTAAGTGCTGCATAAATACTTTACACATTGCATCTAAGTTAAGCCTGAAAGCATTTGTGCCAAGCTACCAGAGGGTTAAGCACAGCCTGATTTGGGTTTTATGTGTGTTTCACCCTGACAACAGTTGTGGTTGATTCTTGAGTAGGGTTTCACACCCCTCAACCAGTAACCCAATTTCCCACCATGACCAGCTAGCAGCTAAAAGTAATACATTTAACTAACAAAAGCACAAAAACTCACTGTTCTTAGTTCACTTAAGATTGGCCTCTTTGTTGATGAATAAAGCAAGCCCTCTGCTTGACAAATGAGGGGAAAGTCATATCACACAGCTCAACATTTCAACTCTTTCTATATACATATTGCATCTCTTTATAGATGATATCATGCCAACATGACATAAGTTCCACTAAACACAGTGCATCTCAACTAGGTACATTTGGAGGGCAGGGGATTCTTAATAGGAAGTGTGATCAGAATATTTCCTTTGATGACTAACATGTATACATGTTTATAACTGAAATCTAGCAGGTAGTAAATGTTATCACCAACAATGAAATAATGATGTGTATAATAAAATTGTTACCCTTACTAACACAGGTAATTTAACAAACCACACACATCTTAGTATAAATATATTTCACTGTTATGAGATAACTATCTTTCTCATCTGGCTAAGGTTGTAATATCAATGAATCAGTTGGGATCCTCTGCATGGTAATGGATGTGCGCCCCTTCCCTTAGTGCTCAACTGTACTGTTGTCTGGATTCCTAATGCAGATTTTTGTTGTCATAGGCAAACACTGATCGTGTGTGTGCAAGGACATAGACCTGTCTTATGGATTCTGATCTTGTTGGACTGGGAGGAGCACCCAAAGCGCTACCCTCATAGTGGTGGAAAGCTACCGCCTTCAACAGACGTTAAGCAGCATACATGCAGTGGTGGCAGCATGCTGTGTAGTGACCAGTTGGAGTGAACAGATCCTTATTAGCTTGTGTTACTGAAATGAGACCTTCCAACTCACACCTTTTTTAACGTTCCACTGCTGTGAGCTTAACTTGCCCTTTGGGCTACATTAGTTGGATGTGAAGTTCTGCATAGCGCAGGAGTGGTGACTCTGCACTAAATGTATGTGTTCCTGGGAAGGGTACAGAACAGGTATAGGGCAGTGTTGTGCAGAGTGTGTCCCTGGTTAGTGCTTGTACTGGGCGTATGCATACCTGCAAGGAGTACATTACATGAGAGATGTAGTGCTGTGCAGTCCGTAGATGCTGAATGTATGTATGGGTGGATATGTACCTACAAGAAGTGTGATGTATGCAGTGCTTAATTTGTGCTTGTTGTTTCCGGTGCTGAGCATCAGCACTTATTTTTGAGGGCCGGGGCTTATTTTTCTGCCTCAAGCATTTGCTGCGAGCAAAAGACGCATAGGAAAGATGGATGAAGGGAAAAACGAAAAAGTGTTTAATTACAGCAGCCACATGTTTAAGAGGAGGGCTTTGGGCCCCCGCACCTTTGTATTTACAAATTAAGCACTAGACGTATGAAGAGTTTAGTGTTCTGCACCACGCGCATGGTGAATGTGTATGATAACGGTATGTGCGCCTGCAATGGGCACACCATTTCACCATTTCACCATTTCACCATACAGAAAGGCTACAGTACTGAACAGTGCACATGGAGCGAATGTGTGTGCTGAATGTATGTGTGCCTGGGGTGGCACAATACAAGGAGATAACAGTACTGGGTAGTGTGTGTGCTGTGAACATAAACAGAATGCAAGTGTGCCAGTAATGTACATTACATGGAGGGCACTGGGTTCCATTTTGGGAAGCCCTGGCCTGCATGGTGAAGACAAAAGGAGGTAGAGAAATCCCCCCAGACTGATTTGTGTATTGCTGCAAGTTTGTGGTGGGAACCACAAGACAGCCACCTTCATTTTGTGAGCCCAGCTTCTCTGCGTCCTAATACAGCCCAGGGAGCAAGAGTCCTAGAAGGCTGGTAAGACCACAAACTTTAAGACCACAGACTTTCTGTGAATTTTTGTTATTTCAAAAATTGTTTTTTGCCCACCTGGGTCTATTTACATTTGGCTCCCTGTTTTCCTGCAAACTTTGGGGCATCCCTATACTTTTAGATGCAAAACTGCACTAATGTAGTTTTGCATCCAAAAGTTTAGCACCGGCTTGCGCCATTCCTGAGCGCCAGCCGGGTGCCATATTTATTGAATGGCGCAAGCTGGTGCAAAGGGTAGGCTAGCGTAAAAAAAAATAACGTTAGCCGGGTGGAGGTGGTGGTATGGGAGAAGGGGGTTTTGCACCACAAAATGCTGTTAGGCTGGTTAAAGACAAAAAAAATGCGTCTAACCAGCCTAGCGTCATTTTCTGATGCAAAACCAACCATACCACATGACTCCTATCTTAGAAAAGACAGGACTCATGCCCACCACCCCAATGGCCAGCACAGGGGACCAGTGTACCCTGAGCATGGCCATTGCAACCTTTGCCATGCAGGGGGCCCAAAGTTGCCCCCTCAATTGCACTTTAATTAAAAGAAAAATTCTTACCTATACTTAACCTACTTACCTGGGATGTGGTCATCCATCCTCCAGTGTCCCTCTAGTGTGGGTGGGGGTGTTCCTGGGGCTTAAGGAGGGCACTTGCGGACCCATTCCATGGTGTTGCACCATGGAAATGGGTCCATAAGTACCCTAACACCGGGTCTGAACCAGGTGTTAAATAATGGTGCAAACCAAGCTTTGCACCATTATTTAGCCCCTCCTCCCACCCGTGCATCATTTTAGCACGGGGATACATATGGGGCTATGGGGTTAGCACCATGTTTTAGATGGGAACACCTACCTTGCATCTCATTGATGCAAGGCAGGTTCACACTTCTAAAAAATTGTGCCAACGCTAATATTTTGACATTAGATGTGTCTAGTGTCAAAATGTAAATATGGAATTAGCTTTGCGCCGAATTTGTGTAAAAAAAAAGCCGCAAATGGAGTATAAATATGCCCCTTGGTGCCTTTAAACTGCTGTTTTTTACCCATGACTGTTTTAATTTTCCCTCCTAGTTTTTCACAAAGACTGCATTAATCTACCCCCTCCTTCTTTTTTTACAAAATTCTACATACACCTCAGTGGCTAGCTAGAGTGTGTAAAGGAGACTGCTTAATCTGCTCTGTGGTTTAAACTGTGTTTGGAAAGTATATGCACCACTTGTTTTGCCTCAGAAACAATCATATATTTAAGTGCTCAACAAGCAGTATTTCAATGGTTTCCGATTTGTCCCTTATCTCAAACGTAGAATCTGCTAGCTTGGGAGTGTGGATTGTGCCTGTCTGTATCCAAGGAGATTCTGAATAGAAAAGCACCTCCCTCCTCCTTTCCACACTGGTCTGGATTTGATGATTGGCTCTCTAGCTCCCAGGCAACCTGAGCCCTCTTTTCACACCTGCAGTGGGCCTTTAAGTTTGTGAAGGGGACCCCAAGACAGCCACCTCCATTTTGTGAGCCCAGCTTCTCTGCATCCTAATACAGCCCAGTGAGTAAGAGTCCTAGAAGGCTGGTAAGACCACAGACTTTCTGTGTATTCTTGTTATCTGTAAAAAAAAAAAGTGTTTTCCCTACCTGTGTCTGTTTATATTTGGCTCCCTGTTTTTCTGCACTTGGTGCCTTTAAACTGCTGTTTTTACCCGGGCCTGTTTGAATTTTCCCTCTCAGTTTTTCACAAAGACTGCATTAATCTACTCTCCTTTTTTAAATAAAAAGATACATACGCCTCAGTGGCTAACCAGAGTGTGTTTAGGGGACTGCTTTATCTGCTCTGTGTTTTAAACTGTGTTTGGAAAGTGTATGCAACACTTGTTTTTGCCTTGAATAAAGTCTTATAGTTGAGTGTGCGACAAGCAGTATTTCAGTATTTCAGTCCCTTATCTGAAAAATATAACCTGCTAGCTTTTGAGCATGGATTGTGCCTGTCTGTATCCAAGGTGATGCTGAATAAAGGAGAACCTCCATCCTCCCTTCCACAGGGGCCTGAGCTTAAGGTAACTTGCCCCGTACATAAGTCTCTATGGGTTGTTGCATTTTTTGTTGTGATTGGTTGTTGGGGGTAGTAATTCTATTGGTGTAAGGGCTTGGGGTTTGTGTTCTGATTGGCTCTAGGGCTAGGGTTTCCTATTGGAGTAAGAGTCCAAGGTTTACATTCTGATTTGTATTAGGACTAGGGTTCCTATTGGACTAAGGGTTTAGGCTTACTGTTCTGATTGGCTGTCAGGGCTCTGGTTCTGATTGGTACTAGAGCTAGAGTTCCAATTGGACTAAGGGTTTAGGGTTACTATTCTGATTGGCTGTAAGGAATAGGGTGTGATTGGTTAATAGGACCAGGTCTTCCATTAGCTCTTGGGTTTAGGGTTAGGATTCTGATTGGGTAGGTTTAGGGCTAACATTCCACTGGCCAGTAGGGCTATTTAAGCCTATGGCATCTCAGCGCGGGCATTGAAGCTAAGAGAGGAGAGGACAAAGGCAGCTACCTGTTTGGGCTTGTTAAGGACTGGTCAGGCCAAGGGCCAGATATGCTGGCCAGTTTTTAATTGTTTAAAGAGGACCTTCATCCCTCCACATCCTCCAACATCCAAACACAATATCAGCAAATGCATTCGACACATACACCACAAACAAACCTCATACAGCTCTCAGTGTCTCAACAACCACTACAAAACCACACAAACCACACCTATACTCCATTCTACCCCAAATACGACACTATGGCACCTTCATTCCCACAGAACATACAACTGTGACCCATACCACAAACACATCCACACATTACAAACACAACACAAAGCCACATTATACAAAACTATAATGCACCCAGAAACACACTCCATGTTCATCCAAAATACTAGCATTTCCCTTTACATGCTCATAATAGACTCCTTTTTATAATGACAAAACCTATACTCAGCCATCCATTACACCATCCTCAAACACTCTCCTCCTCTTTTTACCAATTACACACAACTATAGAGTCCTTACACTCTATTCCACCACACATATGACCTCTTCCAGTTATCAAATCTTACACAATCATAACTCTTGTCCATTCCCTCTTAGCCACAACCTACATTATTCTCCAAAACACATCACCACCTCCTACACTTTTCAAACACCACTCACCAGCAGTAACTCACATACAAATCCTTCACAAAAAACCCTACATACATATTTCCGCTTACTACTCCATAAAAAACAAGACAACAATCACACACAGACAAATCAAAATCACAAACACTTTAAAAATACTTTCCATCACACACACTACCACCCTCCTGACTACACAAATAATTCAAATCCAGATCCAACTTTGCTCCAACATTCACATTCTTCACTAATATCTACCACAAACACCCCAACACAGCAACATTAATTTACCTGCCTCTCATGCATTTCACAAATTCGAGCCTTACAAACTGACCCACATACTCAATCACCACCTCTAACCCCCACTCCTTCCACCCTAAATAGATGCAAACGAAATATACAACATGCTAGTCTTCACAATTTCTCATCCCCATTTCTATTACACAACAAGGTTACTCTACAAAAACAGCACATCTCATTATCTCGCTCACAACCACCATCTCCACCACCAACACACGCAGAGCCAGCAAAATGCCTTTGAAGCCTGCTGGACGAGAAACACAATATAGAACAACAACACTAGTGTGACCCTCATACAGTTAATATCAACACCAATGACATACCTGCTACAAGTTCAAAATATACAGATAACTCCTTTACAAAACAAAATCACATTACCACAAATAAACAATCTCTAAACTGCCTATTCATAAATGCTCAATAACTCTCTAAAAACAAGTACTACATCTACGACCTACTCACTGACACACAACTATAGATTCCTTACACTCTATTCCACCACACATATGACCTCTTCCAGTTATCAAATCTTACACAATCATAACTCTTGTTCATTCCCTCTTAGCCACAACATACATTATTCTCCAAAACACATCACCACCTCCTACACTTTTCAAACACCACTCACCAGCAGTAACTCACATACAAATCCTTCACAAAAAACCCTACATACATATCTCCCCTTACTACTCTATAAAAAACAAGACAACAATCACACACAGACAAATCAAAATCACAAACACTTTAAAAATACTTTCCATCACACACACTACCACCCTCCTGGCTACACAAATAATTCAAATCCAGAACCAACTTTGCTCCAACATTCACATTCTTCACTAATATCTACCACAAACACCCCAACACAGCAACATTAATTTACCCGCCTCTCATGCATTTCACAAATTCGAGCCTTACAAACTGACCCACATACTCGATCACCACCTCTAACCTCCCCTCTTTCCACCTTAAATAGATGCAAATGAAATATACAACATGCTAGTCTTCACAATTCCTCATCCCCATGTCTATTACACAACAAGGTTACTCTACAAAAACAGCACATCTCACTATCTCGCTCACAACCACCATCTCCACCACCAACAAACGCAGAGCCAGCAAAATGCCTTTGAAGCCTGCTGGACGAGAAACACAATGTAGAACAACAACACTAGTGTGACCCTCATACAGTTAATATCAACACCAATGACCTACCTGCTACAAGTTCAAAATATACAGATAACTCCTTTACAAAACAAAATCACACTACCACAAATAAACAATCTCTAAACTGCCTATTCATAAATGCTCAATAACTCTCTAAAAACAAGTACTACATCTACGACCTACTCACTGACACACAACCTGACTTACTCTTCATAACTAAATCATGGTTGGGAGATGACTTTGCCCCAGTGTTGCATGAAGCCATTCTTCTAAGCTATGAAACCATCACACAAAACTGTATAGGCAAAAAAGGAGGTGGACTAACTGTTAAATTCAAACAAGCAGTAAATCTCAGCAAAATAGATGACATCTTCATACAAGGTTGTGAGGCCCTCCTCACCAGATGCAACCCTACACCGATTTCCTCCTGTAACTTCCTCCTCCTTTACAGACCACCACCTAGTAATTCTACATTCCCATACACATTTCTAGTCACAGTTTTAAACCTTCTAACACTATACTCCAACCTGTGCATTCTTGGGGACCTAATTATTTGGTTTGAGAAACCCAATATGCCCCATCCGAAAGCTATCATCGCTGGCCTAGTCACAATGAACCTACATTAGACTGTACACAATCCCACACACATCACTGGACACATCCTAGATGTCATTTTCACACAAACACAGAACTAGTTACTGTTTAAAGCATCACATCAGTCCCTTGGTCAGAGCACCATTCGGTTGCTTTCAAACATAAAACATCACACATCAACACACCCAAGACCACCTTGTATACATCCACCTATTGACAATGGAACAAACTCAATTTTTAACACTGAGAAACACAAATAACAGCTAACACAGATCTAGAAACAATAGATTCTGTTAAAAAATGTTACAAGTGGCTACCCTATATTCTAATACCTCTAAGAAAAACTAAACATGACAAAAGAAAACAAGCACATTGGAGAAATACAGAATTAAAAAGATAAAACAACAAATCAGAAGGCTGCATTGAATCTGGCTCAAATCAAACAACATTGAAGACAAACCTCAGGTATGCAAGCTTAACAGAATATACAAATAAGTAATCTAAAAATCCAAAACAGATCTACTAATCAGACAGAATTCAAAATGCTATATCTGCAAATAAAGAATTTTATTAAATTCTCAACGAATTTCGTAAACCTAAATGCATGGAAGGAACTCATCCCATTGCTCAAGATTTCACAAACAAACTGGCAAATCATTATACAAACAAGGCAGACACATTGTACTCCTACTTAAAACAAAGGAAAACCACCAGCACTAACCCATTTCCAAATAATTCCCTCCAAGAGTAAGCCAACCCAGCCCCTGCACTCCTTCAAACAAATATCAAAGTGAATTTATGGATCTGGTCAAAGCAAGCAGGCCTTCGAGCTGCCCTTCTGACCCTTATCCGCAACACATCTTCAAGAATATTCTTTTATCTACCTCTGATGCCACACCAGTAAGAAGAATCATCAACACTTCTTTAACTACTGGAATCTTACCTGAAGATCTTAAAAAGGCATACATACACAAGTTATTATGAAAACAAACCTGGACCTGCAGGACCACAACTACAGACTGATTACAAATGGTATTTTCGTGGGCAAACTGATGCATAGAGCAGCTTTAGTTCAGATGTCACAATTAATTGAAGACAATCCCATACTTTCAGACTTCTAAACTGGATTCTGCCCAGGAAGAGGCACTGAATCTGCCCTCATCACCATCTGGGTGGATCTTAAAAACACAATACAGCGCAAAGGAATTTGCTGCACTACTTCCCCTGGACCTTGGCTGCCTTTAATACAGTTGACCGCGACATTCTAATACAAAGACTCTACGAAGCAGGCATAGAGGGGACTGCTCTCGACTGGATCACATCCGACTTTCAAAACAGAATATCATCCATACTCCCCCTTTCTCATGCAAACCCTACTTCACAAAAGCAGGGGTCCCTCAAGGCTCAATAATCTCACCCATACTTTTCAACATGTACGTTACCAACAATGATGAACTAATTTCAACTCACATGCTACAACCATGCAGATGACACACAAATACTCCTTAAACTGGAATGCCCCAAAGACATTGCAAACTCACAAATCTTCAGTTGCCTCAGAGCCTTTGATCAGTGGATGACATGGAGCCATCTCAAACTGAATGCTTCCAAAACAGAAATACTCACATGTGGCGACTAGAAAATGATGAACCACTAAGCGCCTCACCTGACGATCTGGGGCCACCTCCTAAACCATCTAAGGAAATAAGAAACCTTAGAATTACCATGGACTCCAAGTTAACAATGAATGCTCAAATGGACAAATTAACAAGATCAAGCTTCATCAGCATGAAAACTCTGCAACGCATCTTCCTACAGCTTGTATTTACAACGTACAGGCTACTATTTCTCTTGTACTATCTAAACTGAATTACACCATCGACCTCTACTATGGATCATCTCTATGTACTATGAAAAAACTACAACGCACTCAGAACTCGGCTGCCAGAGTAATTTTCTATGTGAAGTCACTAGCCCACATCTCCCCTGCCTTGACGGCCCTACATTGGTTACCTGTTGCTAGAAGATCCACATTCAATCTACTCTGTACCTCCCACAAAGCAATACATTCAACAAAGAACCCTCCGCTCAAGATTGGCACCCCACCTCAAAACACCACCCTACAAGAAAAAGACAATAAATGGTACATCTTTCTCTGTTCAAGCAGCCAAACTATGGAATTCATTACCCCCAAATACAAGATCCACGAATAACTATCTTAAAATATAGACATACTCTTTAGGCCTGTTTAACAAATGTATATTTTGCTTCAATTAAATGTATATATGTATATATTTGTATGTGTAGGTGTATTTATGTGTATATATATATATTATAGATGTGTGTATGTGTACACAAATATATATAGACATATATCTATATACGTATATGTATATACATATACATATGTCTATATATATTATTCTACACTTGACATGTTCATTGGTCATTGCATAGTTTCTATATAAGTTGCTTGATTAGATGCTTATGAGTCTCTGTTTTTATTTTATCTATCACAATAGGTAAATATTATCTTAACTATTTATCTGCAAGCATTTCACTGTTCAAATATTAAGGAAAGATTAAATACTGTTACAAAGGTACACAAATAAATTAACTTTGAATAGTGTAAGTCTGTGTTTATACAATACAAGTTTAAATCTGAATATATTATATTTCTTACACATTTATTTTCTTGATCATTAAGTCATGTATCTATATATGTTTACTACTCTAATCCTACTGCACTAGTGAAAAACAAAAGTTTTAAAAAAACAGTTTACTCTCTCGAAAGCTTTACTCTGTCTGACCATCACCCTATGCCTCTATCAATCTATCCTCTAGCTCCACTCTCTGACTCATCTCAAACTCATTTTACTACTATGATCTCCAAAATAACGCTTCCCAGACTTCCCTCCTCTACCATTCTTGGCTCACCCCAAACCTCAGTTTACGACTATGAACTCCCATACCCTACTAAATTTTCCTTCATTTATTTCTCCTTTGATTCATCCCAACCCCCATTTACCTATTATGATCCTCCTAATACCTTTCTACAGACTCTTACATTCTCCACCTCTCCATTACTCATCCCAAACCTCATCTTACTACTATGACCTCCCAATTAACTCTTCTGGATTCTTCCCTTCTCTATCCCTCTGTTATTCTATTCAAGCCAACTAACAGACTCACATGTCCTCTGTTCAAATTAACTCATACCTTCCTATACTAATACCGTACTCATATTTCCCTATACTAATCCACCATTAATCCTTTTGGATTCCGGAGTAGCGTGCTACTCGCCAAAAAGCACTGTGACGCCTCATCAGGGACAGTAAATGCTATATCAATACAATTACAGTTATGTTATAATTACAATTCCTGTGAGTTGGGTGGGACACACTGGAGAGGGGAGAGAAAGACTACCCTGTACAATTCAAAGGGTGCTTATTGATTCAATGAGAGATCACAAGCAAGGGGCCTCGACATCTCTCTAAGGAGATGTGTCTGTTAATGGAATCATAAAGAGTAGGACTGGGAGCTCATGATAAACCTTTTGATGCACATCACTGTGGATGACATCCAGGTGTGAACTCTAATCACTCTCATGACCTCTGTTGTTGGACTATCAGCTTTGGAGTCTTTCTTGGAGCTTTGGATGAGAGATAGTTTTTCAAGAGGAAGAGGGGGAAAGGTGTGCAATTCAAAAGAAGCTGAGCCCCCAACATATAACTTTAAAGACCAAGACCCTAAATTACATTTGGTGTCTGGAAATGGACTATAAGAATGGGAGGCTGAGACCTCCAAAATTTGTCATCTTAAAGCAGCCAGACAGACTGTGTGAGGAGAGAGATCTTTGCAAGACTTCTAAATGTAACCAGGACTACGGGCCAAGGCCTGCTAGTCTCCCCGTTAGGTGAGGGGACATCACCCAGGGAAACCAAGACCACCTACTATGGAGCCTGGAGCGCCAGCGCCCACGCGCTTGCCAAGACCAGAATGTTCTGTTAGGAAGACCAGAGCATTGGAGGGAGCAAGGTCCAGTGGGGAGCCCAGTTGAGTGGACTCCTGTTGTGAGGTGTGAGAAGAGTGCTGCTGCACTGGTCAAGTTGATGACCCCCGAAATACCAAAAGATTGCTGCTGTGAAGATTGCCATGAGCAGAGTGCCATTGAGGGAGAGTAAAGACTGCACGGCCTTGTTGCAGTGACCTAGTATGCCATGAGGGGCCCAGGTGGAAGATGCTGCCAGATAAAAGAGGCTGAAGCCTGAGCGGAACCTTAGCAGTGTCCCATTATGCCAGGAAGGGCACCCGTGGAACGGGCTACGAGGCAACGAGGGATTGCAGCTTTGTTGGTAGTGTTGCGGCAACCCTGTATTCCAGGAGGGGCTGCCAGTAACAAGACTGCTGTGATGATCAAGCTGCTGAATGAGATTAGTGAATTTGTGTGGCCTGTAGGTCACACGGAAGCATTGAGGATTGCACCTGACCTGCCCCATGAACTGAGGAGGATGCTTGAGTGCATTGCCACATAAATGGGAACCCAAACGGGAGCTTCGGAATCCATTCCCTGCCCCCTGTTGGGGAGTGCAGAACTTAACCTACAGGAGGCGCACTGGAGCAGCTTTGATTGCTGCTTGAGCAGACCGCATAAGCTCACAGGAGAGATACACCTGCTGGGTGCTGCAGCACCTCCCATAGCAGCCGACTCTCATAACAAGACTGGAGCCTTCTGAGTGCCCACAGAAGAGGCACCTGCTGAAGTGCTGCTGGAGCAGGTAAGACTGGTTACGAGCCTATCGGGCCCCGGGGACTCACTGCTAACAGCACTGGGCGCCAAGACACTTTTGACTATTTTCTAAGAGCGGGTGCAGCCTCGTGAGTTACAGCTATTAGTAAGCCTTCCCTGAATGCAGCCACCAGTGAATGGGGAATAACCTCAACCATAACATTTCTTCCAATGCATTTAGTTAAAAATGTAATACTTTTTTATCATAAAAGTAAGTATTTGACTGGACAGTGATTTATTGACACTGCTGTGCGCTCTGTGAGTTATGAGTCATATTAATTAATCTGTTTTCACACTACCCACCTGAGGGAGCCTTTGACTGCTCGTCCACGGATACCACTGTGAGTCAAGTGCAGAAGCGGTACTTGGCCTAGTTGCTCACTATTCATAGTAGGCCAGGCCTCAGGACAGCTGGGCCCAGTAACCACTGCATGGCCCATGACCCTCTGAAGGGGTGTTCTGACATTCTAGGAAAACATTTTCTTTTCCATTTACTCCAAATAATTATGTTCACTACTCCTAAGTCCCGGAGATTTATATTTTGTTTTCTAATGTTAAATCTAGCTCACATGGGAAAAATTGCAATACAGTCAGTGCTTACGTTGTGCCAATGGCTACAGGTGCTGGACACCAGCACTCATTTTTGTGGACAGGAATTATTTCTCTTCTTCAGAATTTAAAAATTTACAAATTTATAATTTCCTGCTTCCGTTATGGTTAAATTCCTACAATGTGATTTATATCGGTGCGAGCAATGTCTCAAGTTATTTGATCATTTATTAATTGTATTTCTCTTATTGTTTAACACTTCTAACATTTTACCATGTGCTTTTTGTGGGTGTCTGTAATACCTAAAGTTATATGATCATTTAATAAAATCTATTTTATTTCTTAATAATATTTTTTAACATTTTACAAAGTGACATGTGGATGTCTGCAATGTCTAAAGTTGTGTAGCAGTTTTTAAAATTAGTTGTATTTCTTTTCTTTCATATACTTTTCACCATGTGATTTCGATGGGTGTATAGAATGTTTAAAGTCATATGACAATTGTTTTAAACAAATAATTTTATTTCATTTATTTTTTAACAATGTATGGGTGTCGATAATGTGTAAAGCTAGTTGACCTTTTCTTTTCTTTAATTTAATTTTACTGTTGTGGGAGTTGAGCTTTGTGCTGGTCATGTTATTTTCTGGCTCTTTTGGTTTATGTGTGATTTCCTTCATTTACCTGCGAGTGGCCATTCGTGTCATGTTACTTTAACGCGTGGCTGGAGTAGATTTGAGCCTGTTTGGGACTTGTACTGCTGCACCGTGAATCTATCTCTTTACAAATTGCAACTGATTTTGTATTTAAATGACCCTCCCTGCATCGTACCTTATTTTCTTCTTTCCACCTCCCACTTTGTCTTAGATGTTCCTGCCACTTACCCTTAAAAGATCCATTATTACGCCTAAATGCAGAAATACCTGTTCACACACTTTTGGCGGGATCCCTGCATATGAGAGATGAGCATAGGCGTAGATTTACCACCGCACCTATGTATTTGCATTTACGAGTATGTGAAGAAGTACTACAGTAGGGCTACTATAAATACTTTTTGAATTGCCACCAGAGACTTAAAAGTGAAATGAAATGGATTAAAATCAAAACGTATCTTCTTTAAGGGAAAGTGTACGAGTACGATAAGGGCCAGGTAAACTTTTTATTGCGCATACAGAATCTACTGAAATTCACGGCTTTGGCATTATAATAATTTTGTAAAGATTTTTATTATTTCCTGGTCATTTTATTTTATGTAAAGTTCAACCACTGGACAGGGGATTAAGCAGAAAATGTCCCACAGAAAGAGAAAAATTACAGCCAATATACATTTTCTGTTTGAGCGAGTCTCCATCTGATATCTCATGTGAGTTTTGTATGTGATCTATGTTCTTGCTTTCAGTTTTCATGTGAGATACCAGCCAAGTATATTTCACTCAATATTGTCACCCTCCCCCACTTAATAATGTACAATCACAGGTTCACTGGTTGTATACTCCATCGCTGATGATGTGTTCCTTTCCTTTGTGGCACGCCTCTTTCCAGGGGACTAGCCCCTACACTGCTGGATGCTTCAAATGAGAAGGAAGTGATGTCCTATTACCATGCACATTGAACAGATAATAAACTCTGAGGTGAGAATGCCCCCAGCTTGGCAGAGGATTGTGCACTCCCACCCTGAGTTGTTCGCAGCAAGTATCAGCAGACATGAAACACTAATGTACAATGAAGACGTGTGACAAGATGTCATACCTAGAGCAGGGCTCTGTGATATATCCTCACTGGACTCGAAAAAACTAGAAGTGCTGGTAGCAAATATTCAGAATGCAGCCGGGAGCTTTTTCTTTTGCCTACAAAGGGAGAACAGCATACTGGCAATTCCAGCCAAATGAAGACATCGACCTCTGCCTTCACTCAGGTCATTCACTCCATTCATGTGATGTGTGGATGGCACATGTGATTTTGTGGGAGAGTGAGAATGGAGTTTATATGTTTGCTTTTGACTGTTGATGCACAGCAATCCATTTTGGACCTCCTGTGGATGAGTCGGTCACAAGATGGAGGATTGTGATGAATGCCCCACCAGTCTCTGCTCCAAAGCATTGCATTATAACATCAGCCCGGCCTAGAGGATTGTCATTTCACCACAGAAAATTACATTCTTCCTTCTGGACCCATACCCAATCCCCCCCTTGACTAAGTTAACACAAACCATTATGGCCCTGAGATTCACCTCTAAACACTCTCCAGACACTGGATACAGGAGACATTGTGTACTTCTGGCTAACCTGTAGGGGAACAGTAGCTGTTGTGCTTCTAGCTGTACTCCACCACGGGGGGTTCTACCGTGGATCTCGAGGGTAATCCTGCAACTGTTTGAACTCCACATTCAAACACAGTTATGCACCGAATCAGATTTGAACTTCATTACAAACCATTTACAGCGTTCTGCATGCAGTAGTGCAGTCGACTTTGCAGTACATAAGGATTATGAGCAGGCATCTTTGAACTGTAAAAAAATACCGGGCCCTTGCACCTGGACCAAGAGGAGACTTCAAGGAGAAAACGATCACTGGGGAGAAACAGGTATTTGAGGTATCTGTACAGTGAGGGGCTACCTAGAAAGGTAAACCCACACTCCACCTGCTGGAGGGATGGAGGAAGCGCTAGAAAGAAGCAGGGGTGCAAGCACTGAACACGTGGTCGGGGAAGGAGCTATTTGCCAGGCGCTGTGGTGGGCTTCTGTTACCTTTGCCTTCCCACTAGCGCCACCTTTTGAGCTGCTCCTCTGGGTAGTCTGGGAGACTTGCTGAAGAGACCAACGCACCCATAAAAGAGACATAGCCCTGGCTTCTGAGAGGCAGATGGTGGTGATGACCTTGAACCCCCACAGGTCTAATGGCCTAAGATCCGTGTTCTAAACGTGCAACGATATCACTAAGCAAGACCGAGTTCTGAACTCTTCATACTTGCTTGTCTGGAGATTGGGCGCGGGCACTCTGTGATAACTGCTAGTGCATCATTGGACTCCTACAAATTGTATCCCCGACACCTAGTGCTGGAAAGTCGGGGGATTGTGATGGATCTCAATTTTATCAGCTATTTCTGGGCCGGATCTGGAGTCCGGCCGACCCAGGGAAATATGCTGAGTTAGTCCTGGTGTCATTTTCCGACATTTGGACACAATACCGCAGCACCCGCATAGCGCTCCATGCAGAAAACTGCACGTCAAGCCCAGACTGGCCGTACCGGACAGAGGACGATTCCAGGGAAGCTGATAGGGTGAGAGACAGTTTTGTTACTGGAGACTGGTTTTGCAGCCGTGTTGTAATGTTGGCCCCTAGCAACCAAATCAGCAGGCCTGGCCAGCATATATCCAGCAGTTTTTGGGCAACAATAAAAGTGTCAAGATGGATAACTCTGATGATTAATCTTCCTGCTGGAGAGAGGTCAGAGTTATGTCTATTGGCCGTTTTGACTCTACTAAAGTACCACAAAGGGTTAATATGGCTATTGTAAAGAACGTGTACTATGTACAGAACTGTATTTTCATCTGCATAGCTCAGTGGGTTACTGCGTTTGTCACAGAGATCCTTTTGTTACGTGCCGTTCATAACTTACAATTACAGTCAAGCACAGTTTACTATGAACTGCCATCAAAGAGCTGCATAAAAAATGCATGGTACAGGTTCGGAAGTTCTGAAACAGACATTCATTATTCTCATGTTGGTAAATGGGTTTCTTTGTGTAGATATACATTCTTGGTAAATCCAACCCTAACCCCAACCACTGTGCTATGTTTTGAATCCTGAGTTTGTGCTTCTCCAGACCAAGCAGTCTTATAAAATGCCTACTAGCATGGATGACATGTGAACCCTGCACCTTGTAGTCCCTTTTGTCTTATGCAACATTTTCTACACACTGATTTACATAAGCATGATTCATTTTCTCTGTGTGGATGTGTAATGTAAAGTACTCCAATACATTACACTGGTATGAGAGGAGCTATAAAACCAGTTATGTAGTTGTGACCGAGGGTCTATGGAGAGATGAGGGGCACGACTGGACGGTGATAATGAGGGAATCTTTGAAGGATCCCAGCAAAGACTGTTGTATCCTGGTGCACTGTAACGTCATCATTTAACTTGCTTTAAATCTAAGACAAGTGACAACATAATGAAAAATGTGTTGTAGAATGCACCATGTATGCCATTTTTTTACCATATGTTCTTAGGGTTGAAAACCCCTCCCCGAAAACCCTTGTTGTAGTGGTCAGGCTTGCTTGCTACACTCTCTCACTATGCACAGTACGGGGCTGGTTTTACAAAATTTGCCAGGAATGCTTTCGGTTCCCAGTCCGGTCCTGCTGTAGGCAGCAAGGGGACTCTTTTATTTTCACATCCAGCTGGGTCCACAATAAAGACTTAATTTAGAGGGCCATCAACCCTCCTTTTGGTCAAGTATCACTCTGGCGGGGGAGCTATTTGGAGCCTAACAACTGGAGGCCAATTCAATAAAAGGAATGTGGCATTTTTACAAGAAGCTTGTGATAACGTGTCCCGCCCTAGGTAATTTACTTACTCTGGGACTCATTTTAGGCCAATGAATCTTTTGACCCTGCTTGGAGACACCTTAAGACAAGATAACTAATCCGCATTTCAATCCCTAGACCAATAACTACATCAATATTCACAATAACGAACCAACCAAATTTGTTAATGGCATTAATAAGAACTTAAACATCATAGGACCTTTCCGTCATGAATAACCACACTCAATTTAGTAAGGTTTATGATGATTTATTCCCTATTGATTACAGTCTACTAGCAAGTTTATTAGTCTCAACACCAGGAAACACATCAATAATTTCACAATATGGCAACTTGAGTAAGATTTAAGCAAAGCAAAGATTACAAACATCAGGACAAAACACGGCGTTAACATGAATCAACTTTAGCAGAGTAGCATTGATACATTATTCAACAAAGCAAAAATCCAGTTGTTAGTCTATTTGCACCCAGTTGTCGGTGAACTTCTTAACTAGCCTCAAATTAGCATCAGCATGTTGAGCTTCATGCAAAACAATTTAGTACCACAAATTTGGAAAACATCTAACTATGGTCTCTATCAAAAGCAGTTGGTACCTAGAAAGGAAAGGCAAGCAATTACATTTTCACTATCATATAGTTACCCTCTGTAACGGGTCAGCATACAGAGTCAGTCTTCGTCCTCAGGACAGTAGTCGATCTGCCATCTGCCAGGACAGAACAGCAAAGTCTCAGTAAACAGGGTAGAAAGTTCTTCCCTCTTAAGGAGGTGAAGTAAATGTTGAGTAAAGAGGATGATTCAAAGTAGGAAAAGTTTCTCAAGTAATGATAAGGTAATGGCTGTAAGGAACAGCAAAGGATGGCAAAAGAGTGGACAATTTCTCTGTGTGGCGTGTCATTATATTAAATCCGTCTAACAAACCCTTAATTTCCAATTGGGCAAAATCTGGCGTACCACTATCTCTGTCCAATGGTTCAGTGGTCACCTTACTAGAATTTTCACCTAAGACAGTTCTCATGCAGTTCATTGGCTCCTGTGATTTATGTCTTCATCGGGTGAGATGGCAGGTAATAAAAGTTACATGCACAGCTTCAGTTAGTAGCTCCTTTGTCTTTACCAGTTTAGGCAACCTTGTACCTGTTGCGAATTACACTGTTGCATTCGGCAAGAATGTCTCCTTGAGCAAATCGGATCTCATGAGAAATAATTTACTACGGTTACACACATCTCTAGCTTCTGGAAAAGTACAGCTTCATGTCCTTCAGGAAGACAACACAGTGCACGTTAGAAAAAACACATTTAATATGAGGCCAGGCAGCTAGGCCCAGACTCTTGCTAACTAAGGCCTAATGATTAATTCGACAAAATCTTCACATATAACTCTTAATACTAGAACAGAATCATACATTAGTACATTAATAATTCATTATTAGTCAATTTCATAAATCATCGTATACATTGGTGGCCACACCCCGTGGGCACATTTCAAACACGTACATTAGAAACACATTAATGCGTTTTCTATGCAGCTTCATTACACATTATTTTGCAAGCAGTTCATGTTAAACTGTGATTAAAAAAGCTACACTCCAACACTTGCGCCCTCACTGCATCACTTTTTTGACACAGCGGTGGAGCCATCCGTGCTCCACATTGCTCCATATTTACAAACTGACACATTGGGCCCAATGTCTGAGTAATGAAGCTAAAGGTGATATAAATGGCACATGTTCATTTCGTTTTTTTATTTAGTTTTTTTATAGCGCTATTCATCACAATGTAGGTTGTCAGAGCGCTTTACATCACTCATAGAGACATAATAATTTACAAAAATCTGTAAATCAACAATACATGAAAAGTTACTTGAGACATAAAGGGCTATAATGTGTAGGAATCATATATTGTCCATAGTTTGAGACATTATGTTAAGAGAGAATGGTCCAGAGAAACACAAAGTCAGGACACAAAACGTACTGCAGTGATTGGGGTTGTCTGTTCTAACAAGACTTAATTAATTCCCAGAGGAACCTTCTTTGTGATCTTAGAACAAGAACAGATTGAGAAAAAAAAACAATAAGGAACTAGGGCCAGATGTACCAAAGGATTTTACCCATTCTGTGTCTATGGGAAAAAGCTTTCGTAAATATGGCCCCAAATCCAAAACAGTTTGCATGCAGCTCATTGATACTGGTAAATAGAGAACTCTGCTATATTAGAAGAGGTCTTATGAACTGGAAGTAACAAAATCTCAGTGTCAAAAGTAGTATCCCACTTACCTACCGACATAAAATACACATCTGTTATCTGAATGTTACACAATATGCTCTGTAGTAGGCACATTGAACCCAGTATGCTACTTTATGAATCAAAAGTGTGAATGAACAAAACAGAACTCTCCCAGAACTGCATTAGCCACTAGAGTTATCTCACCCAATTATAACCCCCTGAAAATTGCTAGGCCCACAGATCTCTGAAGCAGGCGTCTTAACCCTGTAAAATAATTTAAAATTAATCCTCTTTGTGACCAATTAAGTAAATTGGAGCAGATTTGCTGGCACATTTTTTCTTTTTGCCAGTTTCTTTGCAGAGGATGTGTGTAAATAAATGTATAAATTGACTGTCAGACTCTGCTTTTCAAGCCCCCCCTCCCCTTTGGTCTTCACCCGCTTTTCTCTGCCACAACTAGACCCCCAATTTATGGGTTCCTGGAGTCAATTTCATCCAATTCTAGCACAGCCGACATCCACAGCTGGGACTGTGTGTGGGGGCTCGTTGGTACCCTTTAGTCAGAGAGTTTGTGGAGAGCTGAATGAAGTCACTGAAGAGTCACGCAAGGGATCGGTGTTGCTTAAGAGACTGAGAGGTGGCATTACCCCTTTGGAACTGATGAACCAGGATCAAGTCTTGGTGTCAGCTCAACATCCTATTATTCTGGGCAAATGTCTCAAACTCCCCATGCCTGAAAAATGAATGTGGCCTTCTGAACTGTATCTGGTGCTCCAGGAAAGTGCTCCAATACCTTTGGGTCGAGTTTGCACAATATAAAATTGCAAAACAAACAGTATTGTCCCAGGACTCAAGACCTCTATAGGTGGAGCTCTGTTCCCTTCTTCCCCCAGTGTGAGCCTGATGCTAAATAGAAACAGTGGCCTGTGTGCGAGCACTGACGACAACAATAAAGGATGAGATTTAAATGCCACACCAGGACCTGTTACTGAATCTGAATAGTTTGGATTGGACCAAGATGGGTTGCTGACTTTAAATGCATAGGTTATCACACCAGTTTGGGCTTCAACACAATAGTGCCTGGACTACAAGTCCCAAAGCGCACCATGAGTAGCTCATCTAAGAGCCAGGAGAAAGACTGGAAGAGTTGGTCTGCCACACATAGGCAGTGGTACCTAAAACGCATCTGGAAACCACCACTACTTCAATCCACAGCCTTCTAAATAGCCTTGTTAAATTGTGTAGATACTTTACATATGACGTTGAATGTGTAGTATTGAATTGTCAGATAAAAAGTACTTTTTTTATTTAAAAGGTAAAGCACCGGATGGACATTGATTTCTGTGTGTTATATTTGCACTGAGTTCTGAATGTATAACCCTACATCACCTACCTTCAATAGGACGGCTCACCTTCCCCACTCTGGGGGGCAAATCAGTGTTGTGTCCAACAGTAGGACAGACCCTGGGATCTCAGAAGTAAAAGGCCTGAAATGTCCCATTTGGCACCAGCAGCTCCTATGTGCTCCCGCAAACAATCACACCCCCGCAACCGGAACCATTTTCCATGACACTCCTAGTATACTTCTTAATCTAGGACAGTTTTTCCCAAATCGTGGGTCGCTATATTTGGTGGGTCCTCTAAGTGAGAGCAATAAATAAACATTCCTTTAATCTCTGCATTCAACTGTATTTGCTGTGCTTCAAGAACAGAGATCAATTGTAAGGATATGTCATCTGACAAATTACTCCTTACATTTTTTTAAAAACAGGGATTGGTGTTTATAACCTACTCTCAACTTGCAGTCAGAGAAAGAAACGCACAGTGAATTATGTGACAATCTTGCTGGGGCTGTGAGGCCGTAAACGGAAACGCTGTTGGATGTAAGAAGCAACAAACTGTAAATACCAGTATATGAACTATACGCATTCAGCAGTTAGGAAGGCTAACTGAAGAAATGTTTTTGTCATTTTGAAGTGTGATGAAAGCAAAGATTTTCATAGTATCAAAACAAATCAAGACACTTTAATTGGTGATGCACAGATAATAATACATATTCACTGAAAGTGATTTCCACACATTATCATTTATGTGCAATATAGTTTTTTCAGTAAAACTAAATGTATGTATGTGCAAATACAGTAGTCATTTCAATAGAAAATGTGCTGTCTGTAAATGATCGCACTGCCACACAATGCTTTAATTACATTACAAAATGTCCCGACTCTTGTCCATTAAAGCTAGTTGAGTAATGAAGGTTGTCCTCCTATAATGTGGTTCATGCTTCTAAAATTCTAAAACGTTTGGGAAGAACTGTTGTAAACTACAGACTCTGGCTCTGGCTGTCTGTTTAGCATGGACAAGGTTACCAGCCATTACAAACACAGCTGATTTATGGCCATGGAAGGTTTCTGTTTTCAGCTTTTGCTTAAGCTGACTCAAGTGTTTGGCCAGCCTCCAAAAAACGATAATCAAAACCATGCACACTTAGCGCATGTCTAACCTAGACTGGTGCTACAAATGGAAATTATTACTGACATCAAACCAGGCGGTAAAATAAAGGACTCTTTCTAAACCATCAGTCTCTTGTTTGGTACCATGTAGAAGAGTGCAAACGCTTTCAACAAAGGACGCCGGAGGAGGTGTAATTGCTGTGAATCAAAGCCTTTCCGGAAGTGCTTGGAGGGGGGCGGGGACGTCAGGAGAATCCTCGGACTCCCTGGGTAGCTCTGTCCACTGTCATGCAGGATGCAAACCGATGGCCAGATGTTTGCTTAACAATTCACAGATAAGCAGGGTCACTAGCCCGTAGTTCAAGTGTCATCCAACGCCCGAACGAGCCTTTTCTTCAGTTTTATACAGCGCGGAGTGGAACCGAAGGTAATAGAGCGTTTTACATAAGCACCAACTACGTTGCACCAGGCCACCTTCGCTTTTGTTTTTTAAGACAGGGGAACATTTAGCGAGTTTCACCCCAAAAAACACAAGAAGTTGAGTCAATACAAAGATTCGAACCCCGTTCCCCAGATCCAAGTTCGGCGGCAGCTACAACCGTCACGCTACATCCGCTCTCGGATACGGAGAGGTTTAATTACTGTAAGCTACTTTGGCTATGTCATATTTGCATAGTTCAGTTCTACAGAATGATTCACCATCAGACAAAGAAAGTTAACAACAGTTATTGGTGTAAAGAATAAGGTTTGGTGCCAGCCACAGCACGGGACTATAGTCAATACACAGATCAAAAACCCTGCATTTCCCCCCCTCCTCGAATTTTCACAAGTACTTCTCAATGGGCAGATTGGGGGGGAAAAGTTCTGGAGACCGCGTATTTTGAGGGGGACAAGTTGGCATTTCTTATAGCCAGATAGTGATTGAAAATACTGGAAAGGCATTCTGGGAGTACTCTGTTTTGCCCATGTTCACTTCACTGAGAAGGGGGCACTGAAGTTTGACTTTTGTTAAATAGGGTAACAAAGGAGACTCTTTACAATTGGGGTGATGTGATCGGAGCATCTCTAGCGAGAGACTAAAACTGAAAACCCCTGAATGTTTTCATTATCGTCAGTGTCATGATGTTAAGACCTAGGAGGACGAGCCAGAAATTCCTGTAGAAGGCTAGTAGAGTTATGATCAGGGCAATTAATGGAGGCAAAAGCTCAAGTAAAGTTATGCACAGATCAGTCACGGGTGGTCAAAAGTGATCTTCGTCATAGTAGTCACTTTTGGTTTGAACCACAGAAAAGCATCAAAAAGAGTCTAGGTTTTTAGACCTTCTGCAGTGGGAGCCAGTAATTTGAGCTGAGGAAGGGCGGGCGGGCTTCAAACTCACACCCATGCATTCACACGCGTCCATGCATATACCCACCATTTGCAAGCACATACACACGCACATGCATACACAGCATACATTACACATACATTTGTATATACACATACACGCATGCATCAAACATTAATAAAAAAATAAAACTTATCGGTGTAGTGTCTTGCATGATTTAAAACAGAACGTTTCTGCCTCCACAAGGACTCCATATCAGTGTGTGACATAATCGTTAGAGCAGAATATATGAGGGCTTGATTTACAATGTTGGAGTTCACAGGTACACAGAGAGGAATAAAGATGTGTGATTTACAGCTCTGTGTATGGCCTAGTTATTCAGCAGGTACCAGGCTGGGGAAGACGCTACAACTGGGCCGCAGCAGTGTTCTAGGGTGGTGTTAAGGAAGCCTTGGCGGTTCCTGACAATTGGCACTGCCGTCTTCTCTCTTTGGCTGACCTTGGCTGACCTTGTTATGTGTCTGCCAATGAGAGGAGGTGGCAATCCCTTACTCGTCACAAAGTGGAATGGTGTCAGTGAGACTATTGACACCACCCCACTCTGTGAGGAACGTCACTGATGGACACTCGGCCCTGGGCACTTCAGGGTTTTTAAACTGAAGCACCCAGGCCCGAGGCTATCAGTGATCGTATCCCTCGTCATGAAGGGGAGGCCCTCCAAGCTTTTTGCTGGGCTGAGGAGGTTATGTCACAGGGCTGTGACATCTTCCGCCAGACAAAGTTCAGCTCAAGCAGACAGGCACCTGCGCACGTAGCACAAGTACAACACCTGGCTGACTGATCCAAACAAGAAGAGTGTGTGTCAGGCTGACTTCTGCTCACCAGAAAGACACTACATGTTTAGGAACAGTGTGTTTTGTGGGGGCAGGGCACCTTTGCTCTTAAGAACAAGCCACTGTTTTATGTTCGGAGGAGGGTGGTCCAGGGGTAAAGACTGGAATTTATAGGGCTCGCAAGGAGACTTTCAAATGAGGCTATGTGTAAATATCACTGTCTCTATTGCCTCCATTTCAGAGTGTATATGCTACACCAAAACTTCAAGGCTAGCATTTGACTTGGGATTCATCAGCACATGTGAAATTCCATTTGCTTCTGATTTTGGGTAGTGGGAACATGTATATATATATAGAACAATATTGAAGACATTAGAAGATGAAGGATGGGAACTTCAAAATGTGTCTCAAACTATTCACTGACATATACACCATACATGGTGACTATTAAAAACTGATATCACTTTTATATATGATCTACAAACAAACAAAGCAGCACTTACTATGACCTCTTAAAACATATGAAACAATAAACAAGTAATTACCACCTCCATGGACTATGAGCAAGGCATGATGCAAAGCATTCTAAAAATTGACCCCCAAACAACCCTACAAGGCTGTTACTATAATTTTAATCAAAGAATATGGAGACCCCTCCGAAAATCTACACTAAGAGCCTCATTATGAGTTTGGCGGTTGGAGTAGCGGACAGCCAAAATTGCAGGGAGGACGCTACAGTCATGCCAGCGGCATCGCACCCCAGTCGTATTACAATGTTCTCGCAGGGCTGATCAGCAGGAACATTGTAGTACGACATTTCCGCAGGGCTGACCAGCAGGAGAAGTGCTACGGTATTGGTCTTGGCTCCCTTAGGGGAACTGAGGCCAATACCGCAGCATACCGGCACCCTCAGAATGTGCATTGTCTGCAAAGTAGACAGTGCGCATTCCGAGGGTGTTGGGCAGGGGGGGTCCCTGAACTGTCCATGCCATGGGCAGTGCAGTGGCCCCACTGTGGCTCCTGACACTGGCTTTCCATCTGTCTTTTCATGGCAGGATCCCTGCCATGAAAAGGATGGCAGAAAGCTGAGTTTTAATCAGCATTACGGCGCTGAGTGCAGCACCACTGTTGCTGACCCCAACTCAGACTGCTGTCAGCCCGTTGGGAACAACGTTCCTGGTGGGGACAGCAGTCTTCAGGCGCTCCCACCTGCATGTGTTGTAATGTGGCAGTCGGACCGCCTGGAGTGAGGCGGTCTCACCGTCACCACAGGGCTTGCAGTCTCATTACCGCCAATCTCGTAATTAGGCCCTAAGTGTAGAATATTCCATTAAGAGCAATTTTCCTTTGAAATAAAACAGAATGATAGCACTAGCCAATGTCCCTGTCACAGGGGTGGCCAACCACTACAAATTACTAATAGAAAGCCCTTTCTACCAACAAAATGAAGACCAACTTAGGACCTCATTACAAGTCTGGCGCTCTCAAGACCACCAGAATCAGGGTGGTGGTCAGACCACCACACTTCTGGCAGTCTGACGCAGCCAGATTATGACCCTGGCAGGTGGACCACCAGGGGACCTCTGCCACCGCCAGGAACATGGTTCCCAGCGGGGTGGCGGTGGTCAGAGTCGTGGTCAGCCTCTGCGGCGCTGAGTTCAGAGCCACTGTGCTGATCACAAGACCCTGCCATGAAAAGGCTGGGGGAAAACCAGTGCTGGGGGCCAAAGCGGAACCCATGCAATGTCCATGCCCATGGTATAGGCAGTGCAGGGGCCTCCCTGCCAGCACCCTCAGAATGCGCACTGTCCTAGGAATGCGCACTGTCTGCAATGCAGACAGTGCGCATTCTGAGGGTACTGGTGTGCCACTGAGGGTACTAGTGAGCCGAGGCCAATGCCGTGGCACTGTTTCCACCGTTCTGACGGGCAGAAACATTGTAATATGTTATTTCCACTAGTCAGCCCGGTGGAAACATCGACTGGTGGGGGAAGCTTTCGGTATGACGGCATCCTCCTCCCCGCGGCTTTGGTGGTCTAAGTCATAATGAGGCCCTTAGTCCCCTAATGGACTAGTTCAAAGGCACTTTGGATGGCATACTGCATCACTCTGGACACAGACAGCAAGCCAAATTCCAAATATCATGGTGGAATGTCTATACCAGCATCTTGGTACAGGAATCCAAAACAAAGAAAGCAGCTAAAGGATGGCACAATGCCTGCCAAGCTGCACGAGGAAGAACTCAACCTACAGCATTAAAATTTATAGAAGCATTACAAAAAGAACAAGGCTACCAAGAACTATAAAGAGAGCAATCTGTTAGCCAAATTGGCCCTCAACTTAGCAAACAAACTAAAATAATGTACAACATTCTTCAATTTAAAGTCAAACCTTTAATAAATAACAAGGAAGTTGACTACCTGGAAATGATAGTCAAAAACCATACTATAAAATAAATGCTGACCAACCAAAGTTCCTAAAACACATAACAAAGTCTAAACCAACATCCCAAATTCTTTTTTACATTAATAAATATAATATTTTATTACATTTGTGAAGCATTTTTTCAATGACAATGTTAATAAAAACTGATATAATAAATATATATATATATATGTTAATTATTTATTAAAAAAAAAATAATCAACCAAAAAACTTAGAAGAAAATTCAATCCATTACATAAAATAAATACAACACATAAACCAAACAATTCCACATAATAATGACATAAATCTCACATAAACAATATAATATCACATTTTCCACCCAAAATAAACATAAAACGTATTGTTTAGTAGTTGCAGATCTTTCTCCGTCTCCATGTAATAAAAACAGTAATCCACAATAAATGAGGTAAATGAATCCCAAAAAGACCAAAACAAAAATGAAAAAATATAAGGAATCCATTTGAAATCCCTTGAAGCAAACCAAAGCATGAAGGTTCCATGAAAAACCTGAAAAAGTGTTTTAAAAAACAGAACCGCACCAGGAAACCCGTAAGTAAAAACCATTGGTTTATTGTAACCCAGAACTGAATTCCTTTAAAAAATGTAAACTCCAAATGCCCATAGAAGACTTTTGTAAGAAAGCCACCCTCAAAATACAAAACATTCCCAAGTATACATATTCATAACACTTAGGGCCTGATTATGAGTCTGGCGATCCGATGACCGCCAGACTCACGAGGATGGTTGGACTGTCGCGACTGTGGCGGTCCGGCTGCCACATTACGACACTGGAGGGCAGACCCACCAGGGGGCCGCCAGCCCCGCCAGAAACATGGTTCCTAACGTGGTGACGGCAGCCTGAGTTGTACTCAGTCAGGGCGGCGCTGAACTCAGCACCTCCTGACTAATTACAACCCCACTTTCTGCCAGCCTTCTCATGGCGGGGACCCAGCCATGAAAAGGCTGGCAAAAAGCCAGTGCAGTGGGCCACAGGGGGCCCTGCACTGCCATGCCCATGGCATGGCCAGTGCAGGGGCCCCTGCCCAGCACCCTCGGAATGCGCCCTGTCTGCATCTGCAAAGTAGACAGGGTGCATTTTGACAGTGCTGGAGTGCTAGGATATTGGCCTTGGCTCCCTTGAAGAAGCCAAGGCCAATATCCTAGCACTGTTCCCGCCTGTCAGCCCGGAGGGAATGCATATTGCAATGTTCCTGCCAGTCAGCCGTGCAGGAACATTTTAATACGCTTGGGGTGTCGCAGTTGGACTCCTGCTCTATGCAAGACTGCTGATTTAGTGATGACAGCACTTTTGTTTACAGGTGACTAGGCCAATCCTACAAGTCACAACTGTTGGCCCAGGCCTCCTGGCTCACAAGCAGTACCTCGCAAAAAAGCCAAACAGTAAAAGATGATTTCTGGCAGCCTTTGCGCATGGACTCAAGAGTGCAACATCTCTGGGGAGTCGTGGTTAAAAGGAGAGTACCTTTTTCTCACATGAGCAACAAGTCTCAGTAACACACAGGCAATGAGGGAGATGCAGTACAGTTTTTAATAGGTTTTATTAACAAGACTGCAATCTACTGTAAGATGCACCAGCTGCAATGATTAGGATAATGAACAGTGCAAGAAGCCGAATTGTAAAAACAAGAGCTAAGTGTGTTAATCCTAATCTGCCAGTACCATGTCCATGTACCTGGTGCCCCCCAACCCTCATTACCTTGGAATGAAGTCTCTAGACCAGGCTCCGTGGGACAAGAAGGCTGGGTCTGCATCAAGGCGACTTAAAGCATAGATAGCGTTGATGGCATCTGGTAGGCATTCCTCTGATAACCTTGCCTGCGTGAGATGTACTTACACAGGTCTTGTAGGACCCCTGACGCAGGTATGTTTCCTAGGCATACTTGGGGCGGCATTTATATAAACAATTCCCTCCAAAAGTACATTATGTTCCTGTCACATGTAAGTGGGAAAGGAACATAATATGAATACCACTTGTCTTTGACGCTGATAGTGATGCCTTTACAGAGTGGCACTGATAACGTGAGATCAAAACATCTTCCTAACTATGAACATAACAGCCATCTTGGAAGAAATAATTAAATAAATGCGCTAAAACAGAGAAAGTTAAGTAGGTTAAAGGTCACTAGGTGACGGGGTCACAGGTCTGCAAGCGAGAAGGCTAAGCAAACTCCTGATTCCCAATAAGAACTAAATAGGATTCAGTACAGCCATGGTGGTGATGTCCTCTCCGCGACTTTGCCGGTCCCATGATGGGAACGCCAAAGTTGCAATGAGGCTCTTAATCATAAAAATATCATTAACATCACATAATTTAAAACAGCATATTCACATTACTAAAACAATGAACAAAAACGCGAAGTGACAATCTAGTGTAAAACACTACCAGCAATACATCTAAATGTACTGAAAACCCAGGAATAACACTATAACCATGTTTTAAACTTCCCTCCTAAATCCCCCTTACCCTCAAAACCCTTAAAAAAGGAAAAAAGGACTACCCTCTTCTTCCCAACAGTATTACCTTACCGCAACCTGGTTCCGGGAAGATAGACTCAAAATAACCCAAATAGATTACAAAGTTGAAGGAAGCTGTAAAAGATGGCTGCTAAATTAACCTAAGCAAAAGACTATATCCAAATAGAAATGGATGGGAAATATTGCAAGAATGTTAAAAAAATGTTTAAAAAAAATATAAAAAATATAAATCATCACAATGTTATTAATAATTATGAAAAAATTGTAAAGTATAAATTAAATAATACTATAAAATATGTATACTTCTTTAACATTTATTGATAAAACGTGTTGAAATAATGTTTAAAATCTGTATATAGAAAAGTTACACACAAAAAAAAAATGAAAAATAATGGTCGAAAATGTACAACATACAAAGGCATATAGAATATGATTTACATGTTAATTTTGTCATTAAAAACTAATACTATTTTTTATTTACTTGACTTTATTTTTTTTATATAGCATATATGTTTCAAAATGTAAAACTAATGATTAAATAAAAACTGAAAAGGAGTAAAAAATGTGTGACATCTCTTTATCATACTAAATTAAGGGAAGGTGTTAGACACTAAGGGGCATATTTAATAGCGTCTAGCAGCACTTGAGAGTCACTTTTCATGACATCCCGGTGGCGCTAAGCACTGCGCCATATTTGCAAGTTGGCGTTAAGCCACTTCTTGTGGCTTAACACCACCTTGTAAATACAACCTCTTCACGCGCAGCCCTTTGCATGGAAAGGGCATGCAATGGGAGTTGCAGTGGGCGTGCCACTACAACACTCATTGCATTTTGACGTTGCCTCAGATTTATGAGTTTTCGTAAACCTGAGGCAGCGCCAAAATCTAAGGCCATCCCACGGGTGGCGTTAGCAAGGCGCAATGAGGAGGAATATTTTTATTCCTCCTCGTTTTTTCTTTTTCTATGTGTGCTGCATTCTGAAGCACGCATAGAAACAGCAAAATGCCAGACATGATCGTTTATGTGTTGGAAGGTGTCCCTTCCTGCACATAAACAATCATTTGAAAATGACACTTTGGCATTCTGCAGCACACACAGAAGTGACAAATCGCCATTAGTGATTTAGTGGACACTAAATTGGTGACATTTACTATTCCCACTCTGAACAAAACCAATGTGGTGTAAGGTGTTGGACACTAAAGAGGTCAAATTTACAGTTTTCACTTCAATCTAAACCAATTTGGGGCAAGGTGCTGGACACCAAAGGGGTAAAGTTTACTATTCTCACACCAATCTAAATGAACTTGGCAAAGGTGTTGGATTCTAAAGGAGTGACATTTACTATCCCCACTCCAACCTATAGTACTTTGGGGCAAGGTGTTGGACACTAAAGGGGTGGCATTTACTATTCCAACTCCAACCTAAATCAATTCGGGGGAAGGCGTTGAATACTAGATGTGTGACATTTATTATTCCCACTCTAATCTAAACCAATTTGGGAAGGTGTTGGACACTAAAGGGTTGACATTTACTATTACTACTCCAACCTAAACCAATTTAGGGGAGCGATTGGAGCTGAAGGGTTGACATTTACTATTCCCACTCCAACCTAAACCTAAACCAATTTGGGGGGAAGGTGTTGGATTCTAAAGAGATGACATTTTCTATTTCCACTTCAATGTAAACAATGTGGGGAAGGAGTTGAGCACTATAGTGGAGACATTTACTATTCCCACTCCAATCTAAACCATTTTGGGGGAAGGCATTGGACATTAAAGAGTTCAAATTTACAACAGCCACTTCAAAATAAAACATTTCATATACCATATCACAAAATATTAATATTACATACACAATAAATACTCTACATTCTCACATATTTTTTGGATGTAAAATTAACAAAAATGTCACCTAAAACACATTAATCTAAACTACAAACCTTTATCTGCATATTTACACTTGAAATTATCAAATTAATATTTTAATTACTAATAAAAATAATATATTGTTGAAAATATTTACTACCAATAGTAAACTTTAAAAATTACAATTACATAAAATCTCTAATACACAATTAACAATAATACATTTAATAAACATTGTTCAAGTTTTATATTTTAAAACTATTTAAAAAAAATAATTTAAAATTAAATGAATTAAAAAAAATAATGTTTCATACAATTATAAACAATCCATAAAATAATATATTTAAAATGTTAACCTAAAAGTGATTGTAAACATACCACTTTATTTTAAAAATACAGTTATTAATAGTTAATATTTTATTATACAGAATAACATCACATTTAAAAAATATTGATAAGGTAAAATGCATTGTAAAATTCTAAGCTATTAATTTCCATATCTTTAAAATTACTAACTCTCAATTCAAATTTTAAAACGTATTTTTTAAAACCTTCCTACCCTTATCTCCTAAAACGCCAATATTCCGCTGCGAACAAACAATAATTAATTATATACATTATCACAATTAAAAATACAATTTTCAACAAGTAAAAAAAGGATCAAACTAAAACACAAACAGAAAGATAATAAACACATACAAACAAACTAAAATACATTACATATTAACTAACACTTATAAATTAAATTACATATAACGATAGTTCATACATCAATATTTTTATAATATTAAGAACAACTCTGAAATTGATATTTTTATCTTCGATATTCATTCCCACAATATTTTTGATGTCCCGATAATCTTGACACAATACGTTTGTAACACAATATTTCTTTCCAATATTTTGTCCAAATACCTTGTCTTGACCATGTTTGCCTTTGAGGTAGTTGCAAATTCATTTAGGTATGCTACTTTATTGGCTGCTGTGGTGTAGTCGTATTTTGATAGAGCTAGGTATAAAAAAGGTTTGGTCCTCATATGTTTGGTCTTTCTTTAGAGGGTGGATTTAGATTGTTTCCCATTTCTTAATGGCAAAGTCAGCATTGGAAATCCATCCTTTGAGTTTACATAGAACTTGTGTGGTGCCACAAAATAATTATCACTGTTTCAAAGTTCTTCAACAAATTTAGGGGACTTCAAACACAACTAACACGAAAGGAGTTGAGAGGTAATCATTCATCAACCATTCTTTCAATATGCAATACCACACAGATCTAAAGATTGATGAAAGGGAACTTAAATAGAAGCTACCCTCTGAGGAATCCGTTCTTGTGGGGGGTAAGAATGCCTTCACCCACTATTTGTGGGAGGTTCCATCATCGGGCTGCTACTATACTCGCTGTGTTGCCATCAGTAGGGGTAAAGCAAAATCATTTTTTCAGGGTATAGATAGTATATGGCGGGATCCAATCATTCATAGTGAAATATAGATAAAACTGCATAGGGATACCCAATAATTTCTGATCCTTTAACTGTGAGTTCCCCAGACAGGATTAAAATGTTTAGTAGATGGTCTCTGGGCTGTATCGCCCTATCATCGCTCAAATTGATGTTGTCTACATGTTTCAGCCACACATCTTGTGCCACTAAGGGTTGATGGCCAATATCCATATTTCCAAGTCACTACTCAGACAACATCAATTTGAGAGATGGTAGGGTAATAAAGCTTAGAGACCATCTACTAAGTTTTTTAATCCTGTCTGGGGGAACATACCGTACCATACCATACTGCACCATGACAGACCATACCATGCCACCCCATACTATACAATGTCCTGCCATGTCTTACCATACCATGCCATACCATGTGTTAGACCTGACAGCCTAAGGGTGGTCTTCTCCCAAACGTTTTGTCTGCTTGCCCCCATTTTGCTTAATTCATTTTTGTTGGCTATAGGACTCTGGCCACCAGCGATCAAGTGCTTGTGGTCTCTCCCAAAAACATGGTTTGATTGGTATATACCCAATTGGCTTATTTACTTTATTTATAAATCCATAGTAAAGTGCAGTACATGTACCCAGGACCTGCAAATTAAAGGCTACTAGTAGACCTGCTGCACTGCTTGTGCCACCCACTTAAGTAGCACTTTAAAACATCCAAGGCCTGCCTTGGCAGCCTGAATGCAGTACTACACTGCCAAGTCAACTTGGCACTTAAAACCCATTGCCAAGCCTTGAATTCCCCTTTATTAAATATGCCACCCCCAAAGTGGGCCCTAGGTAGCCTTTAGGGCAAGGTGCTGTATAAATAAAAAGCGGGACATATACTTTTACGTCTTACATGTCCTGGTAATGAAAAACTCTCAAATTTGTTTTTCACTTCTGTGAGGCCTACACCTTTCATAGGATAACGTTGTGGATTCCTTATTACATTTAATAAGCCGTAATTCCTTATTGAGAAGGAGTAGATATGTCATGTTTAGTACCTATGGAACTGTAATAATAAATCCTCTTTATTGGTAAAGTCAGATTTATTGTTACAATTCTGAAAATGCCACTTTTAGAAATTTGGCATTTTCCTGCTCTTTGCCCTGTGTGACTGCAGCCTGTCTCCAATACACATCTGGGGTGAGGTAACGGCTGGGTTTTGTGCATTCTCTCTGGACATCCACACACAAAGGGAGCTTAGGTGTGAATGTTGGGCCATTCACATTCTGATGGGCAATCCTGGGCAGAATGGGAGGGCAGAGCTGGACACAGCCTTACACCTACACATGAATAGGCTGTGCCTTGTCCCCACTCAAAGGACTGCTTAACCCCATGCAGTGAGTCTTGAGCCAGGGCACGAAGGGAGGATCTCTGTGCACTTCAAAGCCCTTCTTTGAATTCTTCCCTAATTCAAAGGCACCACTCGGTATAAGAACTGGGTTTCTGACCCTACCAACTCAGTCCACTTCTGAACCTGTGGATACTCTGCGAGGAAGAAGGACTGCTTTGCTGCTACAAGGACTGCCACTATGCTGGACTGCTGCTCTGCAAGAACTGCTTTCTTGCTGTGCTGACTTCATGCCTGCTGCCATTCTTGCCTGGGTGAGAAGGACTGAAACCACAACACTTGAATCCAGAAGCAGAGTGAATACAAGGACTTTCTGGCTTGCCTCCTGTTTTCTGAAGTCTCAAGGACACAAAAGACTTCCAACCCATCTCCTATAGCACCTGGACTCTACCAACTGTGAGTCTTGCCCGCCAAGTGGTGTAAAATCCAGTCCTGGATTCTTGGAAGTGGGTATAAAGTGCTGCTCCTGCCAAGAACCAGTGCATCAATGCCATTGCGCCAGTCGGAACTGGCGCAACTCCATTAATGCATCCCCACTGCAGCAAGGATCGAGGACATCACATCGCTGACGGTGCTGCACATCGCCTGCATTCCGATGCATCTCGTACTTTGCGTAGCTCGGAACCGATGCATCTCCTACATCCAAATGGTTGTCGATGACTCATCGCCTCCCTTGCTCCTCGCATTGCCCTTGATGTTGACCCAAACAAGGTACTTTTTCAGCAGGCCAAGGCTGGTTCTTGTATCCGACCCGTGCTCCATTGCAGCCAGCCTGACATTTCAGATTTGACCGGGTCCAGCACGACCAGGTAGCCCGTTTGGCGCTTTATGGTTTTAAGCACTACAAGTTAGTTTATACTTTAAAAATTCAGATCTCAAGTTCTACTTATTGGAGTTTTGTCATTTTGGTCGTTTTGTTCATTAAATTAAGTTCTATTTTTCTAACCAGGTGTGGTACATTTTTGTTTAGTGTTTTTCATGTTTTACTGTTTGAAGAGTTGCACAAATATTTAACACATTGCCTCTTAAGTTAAGCGTGACTGCTCTGTGGCAAGCTACCAGGGGCTGAGCACCAGTTAATCTAGGGTGTGTTTGTGACTTTCCCTGATGAGGATTGTGGTTCCTGCTTTGACAGGATGCATATCTATCTGAACCAGAAACCCAACTTCTGACACCATGCCATACCATATCATGAAAGACCATTCCATGACAGACCACACCATACCACAGCATACTATACAACGACCTGCCATGCCATACCATATCTGTACTATACTATACAATGACAGCCATACCATGCTATACTTTACAATGACAGGCTATACTATACTGTACAATGACAGGTCATACAACATTATACCATACCGTACCGTACCGTGGGGCCATAGCACTCCCTACCATACAATATAATGAAAGGCCACACCATACCATACTGTACTATGCAATGACAGGCCATACCATACCATACTGTACAATGATGGGCTATACCATCCCATCTATAGCATGCCATACTATGGAATGACAGGCTACACCAAACCCTACTATACAATGACAGACCATACCACAAAATACCATGCTATAAAATGACCTGACATGTCATACCATACCCTTCCGTACCATGATAGACCATTCCGTGACAGACCATACCATACCACACCATACTACACAATGACGTGCTACTCCATACCATATCTGTACTATACTATACAATGACAGCCATACCATGCCATTCTTTACAATGACAGGCTATACTATACTGTACAATGACAGTCCATACAACATTATACCATACTATACCATGGGGTCATAACACACCACACCATATAATATAATGAAAGACCACACCATACCATACTATACTATAAAATGACTTGCGATTCCATACCATACTGTACAATGACGGACTATACCATACCATACCATACTAAAGCATGCCAACCTAGACAATGACAGGCAGTACCATTCTAAACAATGACATGCCATACATCACTATACCATACAATGACAGACCATATCACACCACACATACTATACTAAATAATGTCAGTCCACATCATACCGTACTATAACCATAAAATGACAGGCCAAACCATTCTTTACTGTATGATGACAGGCCATAGCATACCGTACCGTACAATGACAGGCCAGCCCATACTATACACTAACACACTATACCATACCATACCATACCATACAATGACAGACAATGTCATACCATAGAACGACCTGCCATGCCATAAAATACCACGCCATACCATGCCATATGATACTATATAATGACAGACCATACCATACTATGACAGACCGTACCACACCATACTCTACAACGTCCTGGCATGCTCTACCATACTATGTGATACCATGCCATTCCATACCATACAAGGGCGGGTCATACTATACAATACCATACCATACTCTACCATATAATGACAGACCATACCATACCACACCATACAATCTCAAGCCATATCATACCATACCATACCATACCATGCCATACCATATTGTACCATACCATACCATATGATACCATACAATGACAGGTCATACATACCATACTATACCATACCACAACATACCACACTATATAATGAAAGGCCATAGCATACGATACTATACTATACTAAATCATACTATACTAAACTGTACTATACTATGACAGCCTTACCAGGCCGTACTTTACAATGAGAGGCTATATTACACTATACTATGACAGGCCATACAGCATTATACTATACCATGCCATACCATACCACACCATACTATATAATGACAGACCATACCATACCATACAATGAAAGGCCATACCAGAACATACTGTTCAATGACATGCTATATCATACCATACTATATAATGACAAGCTGTACCATACCATACCTTGTCATACAACAACCTGCCATACTATACCATTCCACATCAAACCATACCATACCATGACAGGCAATACCATAACACACTGTACCATAAGACGATGTACAATACTATATAATGACATGCCGTAGCATACAATACTACAATATACTATACAATAATAGCCATACCATGCCGTTCTGTACAATCACAAGGGATATCATACAATACAACCACAGGCTATACCACACCATACCATGCCATATAATGACAGGCCACACAATACCATACCATACTTCAGTTGTCTCATTGCACATCTTCTCTTCGTACACTGTCTCCATTGTCTCTCATGTCTCATGTCCTGACCTGACACCTGGCTTATTATAGAGGGAAGCAAAATAATCTGTCCAGGAGGAGAAGTCCAGCCATGTTCCAAGCGTGTGAAACACCTAGGAGAGGAATGTTCTGGAGCAGACCCTAGCTGTGAGCAGTCACCCAGCATATCTGTGTGGTTCATGTAAACTGTGTGACGCACAGACAACCAACAAGTAATAGCATGCTGTCTAGCTTCTTTTCTGCGTGACCGGGGGGACCTGTTCTCTCACAGTCTCAAAGTGCGGTGCGACCTGAAAGGCGCAAAAACACTGCCATGGTAGAGGAACCCCTGAAGCCTAGAGGCTGCAAATGAAAAAGACAAGCAACCACCTCCTGACTGTGGGTCGACGAACAGCTCACCACTTATCCCACTCCGCCACATTTCAGCCCTCATTGAAGCTGTATTAGACCACTGTAAATGGTGTGAGAATCGTAGTACTTTGCTACGGCCCTGTATTTGTGTTTGTAAGATTCCATTGCTGAACCCCTATCACTGTGTGTAGTAGTATTTCGTTTTGCTATGATAATAAAGTACTATCCTTTGAGTGGGTTGGATTCTAATTTATTGTGTCTGTTGTTTGACTTCTTGAGTTCCGAGTCTCTGCCACCCAATACAACTTCCCTGAGAATTCTTTGACTGTTTACACCTGATACCCTGAGAGTGAAGTACCGAAAAGATGCGCTTAACTAAGTTTGCGCAGCCATGGTCATATGCACCCCAGGACATGAGCTGCAAATGACGCCACCCACTGCAGTTGTGGTCTAGTTGCCCGTGCCTGCCTTGTGGCCCTCCCAATGAGGTTGGACTATGGGCAAGAAGCATCTACATGCTTTCAAACACTTCCCAACTGCTACGATCGGTGGTTCCAGTTGGGACATACAAAACAGGCAAAATGGAAGACATGCAAATGAGGAAATGAATGATGATGAATGAAAAACAGTGGGAAATATTAACCAACAATATATAAGGCATAAATCAAACTTGCAAAATATAAAAGGGACATTGGTGGGATTTCCGTGTATAGCTAGAAGACAGAATATAAATAAATCCCCAGGACCGGTTGTATGACTTTACAGCAAATGACATTATCACACATGCCCTGACCACATGTCCTTTACTACGCAATGCCTTTACCAAGCATTGCCTTTGCCACACAAGTCTTTAAAATGCATATGCCCTTCCATGCATTTACAACGAAATAGTAAGTATATATCAAGTACGTGAATCCCCTGTTGTATATATGTGTGTGTGTGTATACACATGTCTGTATGTATTCCCTTATCAATCATAAAAAACACCCTAACAACTCAAATACCCTTACCAAATCAAAACCTGAAAAAATACCTTTACCACCCAAATACCCTTCCCACCTCAAACCATAAAAATATCCTTACCACTCAAATGCCCTTACCCACCCTAAACCCCCCAAAATTCCCTTATCACCTGATGACTTTACCCACCCTAAACCCTAAAAATACCCTTACCACCAAATTGCCATTACCCACCCTAACCTCTAAAAATATATTTTTTATTTGTTATTTTATATACACACACACACACATATACATGCATATATTATCCAGTGGCAGTCGTCACTAGGTAGTTATAGTTGGGACCTGGGGCCACATGTAGCAAAGGGTTTTACCCATTCTGTGTCTATGGGAAAATTTGTTGGTACATATGGCCCCTAGTTTCCATAGGAAAAGTTTTTTTTTACTTGCCTACATCTTTGGCAATGTTTGCGGAATCTTGACAAAATTTTCCTAAAACAAAGTGTCACGCTGATTCTTGTTGCGCATGGAAAGTTTTGGGGTGATCTGTCAAGCAGGGGCCAAGAAAAAGGAGTCCTGAAAAAATGCTGCTTTTGCCATGTTAATTTCCATAGGATGTTTTTAGACCCAACTACACGGAATTACACCAAATTTGGCAGAAAGTGAGCTGTCGGTACGCAGATCAAGCTTTTGGTTATTTAGAGTAAATCCATTCAGTAGTTTTTGAGAAACTTAGAGAAATTCAAATTTGTATATCTCTGACCACGAAGTATTCGCAAATAAAGAAGAGCTCGTGCAGGGAAATGCACAGCTCTGATTGGCTGCCAACACTTGAAACCAAGAAGTGTTGGCAGCCATCTTGGGATTCAGCTGGAGATGAGTCCCAGAAAAAAAAGTAAAAATAAAATTGAAGGGGCCAGGGTAGACACATCTTGACCCCTTAGTATTGGTGGGGAGGTCCCAGTGGAACCCCCCAAGGAGCAAAAAAACATTTCTTAAAATTATTTTTTTGGCGCGAGTTTGCAAGATTTGTGAATTTGCGGCAAAATAATTTTTAAAAAAACAAGCGCAGGCTTCAGTGATTGTCTTTTTCCTAAGCCTCCAGGTGGGCCAGGTCCCCAGGGCATTAAACATTTAGTGTGGGGGGCCTCCTGGCCCCCCCACAGCTCCGCCAACCACCACCTCCCTGGAGCTTTTTTGTTTTTATATGCAGGGGGCCCACTGCCCACCAGGGCTTACAATTTAATAAAAACGCGGGGGGAGGGAGGGGAGGGAAGTGGCCCCCCACCCCGGGGACCACCACCTCCCTGGGGCATCCATTTAAAAATGTGCAGGGGCCAGTGGCCCCCGCACCCTGCAGACCACCACCCCAGAACAAAGTGTAAAAAAAAAGAAAGGGGGTCTGTTTCTGACCCACACACACTCAGGGACAACCGCCCCCGGGGCTATTTCCTGTTAGAGGCGGGCTGCATGCCCCCCCAATAGAGACTCCGTAGGCTCTGGGGATCTCCACCCCCCAGCGGCCGGCTCCTGGAATGTCCCAGGGGTGCCCACCCCTGGGACATAGTTATTTGCTGTGGCTTGGCTGCAGCCCTGCTGCCAAGCCACACCAAACACTTCAGGTTTTGACAGTGGGACCTTTAAAGCAGGTCCCGCTGTCAAAATCTGAAGTTTCAGAGATGAAATGCTTCAGCAAGCACGGAGCAGCTGTCAAAGCAGCTCCGTGCTTGCTGAAGCACTGGCACTGCGGGGGAAGCCTTAAGGCTTCCCCCGCAGTGCCAGGTAACTTATAAGGTCTTTCTATTACAAAAATAAATACAAATGTAAAAAATGGAGGGACCAAGGGTGGTAGCTTTTGATGGCTCCCTCGCAGTCCCACATAGCCCGTAAAGGGTGTTTTATTTTTTTAAAATAATAACAACAAAAAAATAATGATTACAAATATGTATAGGGACTGCAGGCGAGACCTTAAGGCTTCCCCTGCAGTGCCAGATAGCATATAAAGGCTTTTGATTATTTAATTTGTTATCTTAGATAAATAATATGAAAGCCCATAAGTAGCTAGAAAAAAAGATTTTAAAAACAATTTAACCCCCATAGCTCAGTGTGAAGGTTGCAAACGTTCACACTGAGCTATGGGGGTTCCAGCCCAGCTGGCCTCATTTCCATTTAAAAAAATAATAAAAACAAATGATTATATATTTAGAAACAAACACTTTTTTTATTTTAAATTGGATACAAATAACTCATTCTCATTTTATCAGACATCAAAGCCTGAAAAACTCTTTCTCTCTCCTTCTCTCCTTCTCACCTTCTTTCTCTCTCTCTCTTTCAATCAATGCTCCCACTCACACACCCTCTCAGACACTTACGCACCCACTCACAGACCCACTCAGACACTCACGTAGCCACTCACAGACCCACTCAGACCCTCATGCACCCACTCAGTTACGCACTCACTTACACGCCTATTCAGACCGTCACACACCCACTCACCCACCCACTGATACCCTGATGCACCCACTCACAGACCTGCGCACATACTCATGCACCTACTAAAACACATGTACGCACTCTCACACCGAGACAGACACTCTGACAGCCACTCTTACACCTAGATACAGCCTCTCACACCTATTTTCACACACACAAAGGCTGTGGATAACTTCTGCAGAGCATGCACAACATCGGGTTGGGTGGTTAGGGGGATTGGCCGTAGGCACTGGCTGCAGGCCAGCCCTTGCTGGCAACCCCTATTGCGCACGGGAGAAGGCAGTGCACGGTGCAATGTTAGGTGATTATAGGGGGTTTGGCGGCCAGGCCCTGTGGTCAACTGCCGCCGCGCACCGCAGAAGGTTGAATTAACGTAGAGTAATTAAAATTACTATAAGTTAAAAAAATAGAAATTCACTGAAAAAAACAAAGGTTACAGGGACGTTATAGTTAGGAAATACAATTAAAAAAACCTTAGAAATTCACTGAAAAACCAAAGGTTACAGGGATGTTATAGTTAGGAAATAGAATAAAAAAAAACCCTTAGACATTCACTGAAAAACCAAAGGTTACAGGGATGCATAGTTAGGGAACAGAATTTAAAAAAACTTTAGAAATTCACTGAAAAAGCACAAAGGTTACATGGACATTATAGTTACATTCTAAATTTACTTGTACAAAACCATAGAAATTCAGCAGTTATCGTTAGCTAAGCTAACCATAACTTGCTCTCCCGTAAGGCACTGCTCATGATCTCACATATTACATCACTCATGACATCTCATATGACATTACTGATGACATCACTGTTGACATCATCCAGTGAGCGTAAGTGGTTGTATTGATGTGTTAGTGGGTGTCTTAATGTGTCAATGAGTGAATGAGTGGTTGAAACGTTTGCTGTATGGGAGACTGAATGGATGTGTAAGTTGCTGTATAGGTGAGCAACTGACTGTGTGGGCAGCTACATTTCATTTGGGGAGGGGGGTCTGTGGGTGGCTGCATGTTTGAGTGAGTGGGTCTCAGAGTGGTTGTCTGGGTGAGTGAATGGGTGTCACTGTATTGGTGAGTGACTTGGTGAGTAACTTGCTGTATGGATGAGTCAGTGAGTGTCTGAATGGCTGTAAGTTTAACTGAGTGGCTATGTCAGTGACTGTATGGGGGAATCAGTGGGTGTATTGTAAACTGAGTGGGTGAGTCCGTTTTTATATAGGATAGTGAGTGGATGTGTGAGAAAGTGTGTTGGTCAGTGAGTGGCTGTGTGAATGGCTACATGGGTGACTGAGTGGGTATGTAAGTGCCTGTTCATGTGAGTGAGTTGATGTGTGAATAGTTGTATAGTTGAGTTATTGCATTTGTAAGTGACTGTAATAATGAATCAGTGACAGTGTCAGTGACTGTATGGGTGAGTGTGTTGGTGTGTCGGTGTTTTTACAGCTGATTAACTGGATGTGTCACTAGAATAGTGCTTTTTTAATGGACTGTGTGAGTATAAGTGGGTGTGTCAGTAGGTGTATGGGTGCATGAGTGGGCATGTAAGTAACTGTATGAGTCTGTGAATACCTCAGTTAGTAGTGTATAGGTGAGTGAGTGGCTGTGTCAGTGGCTGTTTGACTGAATGAATGTCTGTATATCATTTCTTTTATGCACCCCTGAATAAGTATGTGAGTAGATGTGTGTATAGGTATACAAGAGTTTGTATCAGCACATGAATGGGTGCATAATTGTGTGGATTATGTCATCAGTGATGTCATCAGTGATATCATACAGTTGTGTACGAGGAAATTCAGAACCTCACTATAATGTCCATGATATATATATATATATATATATATATATATATATATATATATATACATATATATATATGTATATAATATCTTTGTGTGTGTGTATATATATATATATGTATATATATATATATATATATATATATATATATATATATATATATATATATATATATATATATATATATATAACCTATTGACGGATGCCAGTAGGTAGTTATAGTTAGGACCATGTTTAGATAGAAAAACGTGTTTTGACTTGCCTAAATCGTTGGCAGCATTTGACAAATCTTCACAAAATGTTAAAAAAAAGTGTTGAGAAAAAGGCGGGGTTAAAAAAGTTGTGTTTTCAATGTTAATTCCCATAGGACCTTTTGAACAAGACTACAGTCCGAACCACTGGACGGAATGACACCAAATTTAGCAGAAAGCTATCTGTCGGTATGCAGATTGTGCTTTTGGGTATTTGGTGTAAATCCGTTCAGTAGTTTTTGAGATATTAAAGGGAAAATAAATTCGAAATCTGAGGTCGCAAATACTTCCAGATTATTCACAAATTTTCACAAATAATATGCGAATAGAGGCGCTCTAATTGGTTGGCCACAGCCTGAATGGAAAGTTGCGGCTGCAATTTTAATGTCTGGGGAGATGGTCCTTGGGCGTGAAAAAAAGAAAAAGAAAAGTAGCGTAAGTGTTAAGGGTGGAAGTTGACCCCAGGGGTATCATGTAGGGGTGTTTGAGGGTCAAATTATGGGTTAAAAATTATTTTTCTTCACCATGCACGATATTTGTGATTAATCAAGATTAATCACAAATAAGCACAAAAAAAAAAAACATTCACAGACTCGTTCATGCACTAATTCATTCACTCATACATGCACTCAGAGACTCATGCACCCACTCGCATCCACTCAGACACTCATGCACCCACTCAGACCCACTCATAGACTGTCACACTCACTTTCAGACCCATTCAGACACTCACGCACCCACTCACAGACCCACTGACAGAGACAGGCCGCGTGGTCAACCTCGCTGCGCATGGCCTAAGGCCATGCATGGTGTGGGGTTGGGTGATTATAAGGGCTTGGCTGCAGGGCCTGGTCACAGGCCAGCCCTGCGGCCAAACGCTGCCGCTCATAGCCAAAGGCTGTACATGAGGGTGGTTGGATTAACGTATAGTTATCAAAATTAATTTTACATTTACAAAAACTCATAGAAATTCACTGGAAAAAGGTTACAGGGAAGCTATTGTTAGGTTCTGAATTAACTCACACAAAACCATAGCCATTCAGCTGTCATGGAGTTATTTAAAGTAACTATAACTCATGCCCTAAGGTAACTATAACTTGGGCCCTTGCCATCAACTGCTAATTATTCAAGATATCACATACTCATGATATCTTCTTAGACATCATTGATAATATCACTGCAACATTTGCAGTTAAATTATTGATGAGAAAATAGTGCATGGCGAGGGTGCTAGTTATAGTTAGCTGCAAGGCCTGTCTCTCTGGGTATGAGAGGGTGTCTCTGGGTGTGAGAGTTGCTTTGAGAATGTCTGTCTGGGTGTGGGAGTGGGTGTGAGAGGGTATATGTTGGTGTGAGAGTGGGTATAAGAGCGTCTGATTGCGCTCCAATAGATGAAAGATGCATTTACATCCACAAAGTATTTCATTTTTCAGTATGGAATTGGGTAGTAAACACACTTGCTTTGCTTTCTCAAAGCCCAGGAGCTCGGATCATTTGTCCTTTCCTGAAGGGGAGCTTCAACTGGGCACCTGCTACGTTTATATTTGTAAGTGCTTCCTGTTGAGGTTTAATTTCTCTGAGATTAGCATTATGGCCAGAAGGGAAATTCAACTGCTTGTCTATCCAACAAGAGTACACATTTTTGCACAAAATTTATATCCAACTGGAGTACTTTCTACTGGTTAGTTAGCAAATGGTACCTCGTTGGGTTAATGGGCAGTGTACAGGAGGGGGCCCCATGTCCCGGGCCCCACTACATTTCAATGGGGGGGGGCTATGCAGCCCCCCTCTCTGATCTGATTTTGGCCCGAGGGACACCATCCTTCAGTGCCCAGCCATATCACCTGGGTGCCCCCCCAGGGCACCCAGTCAGCACAGTTGGGGACCATGGGGGGCCTGGAGGCCCCCATGGTCCCTGAAGGCCCTTCAGTCCCAGCCAGCTCCCTGCCTCCTACGGGAACCAGCAATGTTGCCACAGACAGGAAGCTGCTAAACATGCAGCTCCCTGTCTGTGAGAGCAATTGTTTTGTCTGTTTCCCTGCCTGCATCTCTGTGATCAGGAAACATCCATTCCCAGCAAGCAATAGCTTTTTAACAGCTCTTGCTTGCTGGGAGCAGAGTTGTGCTTGCTCTGACTTGATGGGAGCTGTCAAAGCTCCCGCCAAGACAGAGCAAACAGCTATGTCTCAGGGATGAGCCCCCTAAGACATAGCAGGCACCGGCCCTGGGGTTACAAGGACCATTACTGGCTTCTTGAGGGGGGCTGCGTGGCCCCCTCCATCCTTAAACAGCCCAAGGAGGTGGTGGTCCCTGAGGTTGGGGGTTCGCAACGGACCCTCTCCATCATTGTATTTCAGCCCTGGGAAGTTGGCGTCCCCGGTGCTGCAGGGAGGCCGCGCAGGCTACCCGCATAAATGACATATTCAGCCCTGGGGAGGTGGCAGTCCCAGGATCTGCGGGGCAGACAGTACGAGCCTCTTCCCTTAAAAAGAACTCTTTTGCCCCGGGTGGTGGTGGATCCCTAGGCACCAAGAGCATGAGGAGCGGGGAGCTTGTGCGCCTCCCTCTTTTCTTTAAATAATGCCCCTAGGGCCTACTCCACATGGGGGCTTTACTAAAACAATTGCAGGAGATCGCACTTGGTTCCGAGTCCCAAGATGGCTGACCACACTTCCTGGTGGAAGTGTTGGCAGCCAATCAGTTCTCAGTACGAGATCTTGAAGTTTTGCTGAGCCTTCGCATCCGTATATATACAAATTAGAATTTTCTTTGCCATTTAAAAAACCACTGAACAGATTTACACCAAATAACCAAAAAGGCAATTTTTTGACAAAGAGCTACTAAATTTGGTGTAACTCCATCCAGCGGTTTGTTGGAGTGTAACCTTTAAAATTATTATTAACATGAAAAGCTTGCAATATAATGTGTAGTGAAAATGCGCACAAATATGTTAACATAGAAAATAATGTACACGTTTGAAATGAGCCCACGGGGAGTGGCTACCAATGTATACGATGATTAATGAAACTGACTAATGATGAATTAACAATGTACTAATGTATGACTTTGTATTAGCATTAAGAGTTATGTATTAGCGGTTTTGCTAAATTAAACACTAGGCCTTAGTTAGCGAGGGTCTGGGTCTAGCTGGCTGGTTTCATATTAATTGTGTTTTTCTAACGTGCAATGTGCTGCTTTCCTGAAGGACACGAAGCTGTACTTTTCCAGAAGCTAGAGATATGTGTGTGTGTAGCCATAGTAAATTCTTTCTCATGGGACCTGCCTTGCTCAAAGAGACATTCTTGCTGAATGCAACAGTGTAATTCACAACAGGTGCAAGGCCGCCTGGACTAGAAGAAGACAATGGGACAATTGGATGTGTCCACGTTGCGCTTTGGGGCGTTTCCTGTCGCGGGCGCTAGGCCTACCCACACAAGTGAGGTATCATTTTTATCGGGAGACTTGGGGGAACGCTGGGTAGAAGGAAATTTGTGGCTCCTCCCAGATTCCAGAACTTTCTGCCACAGAAATGTGAGGAACATGTGTATTTTTAGCCAAATTTTGAGGTTTGCAAAGGATTCTGGATAACAGAACCTGGTCCGAGCCACACAAGTCACCCCATCTTGGATTCCCCTAGGTCTCTAATTTTCAGAAATGCACAGGTTTGGTAGGTTTCCCTAGGTGCCGGCTGAGCTAGAGGCCAAAATCTACAGGTAGGCACTTTGCAAAAAACACCTCTGTTTTCTTAAAAAAATTTGGATATGTCCACGTTGTGCTTCAGGGCGTTTCCTGTCGCGGGCGCTAGGCCTACCCACACAAGTGAGGTATCATTTTTATCGGGAGACTTGGGGGAATGCTGGGTGGAAGGAAATTTGTGGCTCCTCTCAGATTCCAGAACTTTCTGCCACAGAAATGTGAGGAACATGTGTTTTGTTAGCCAAATTTTGAGGTTTGCAAAGGATTCTGGGTAACAGAACCTGGTCCCAGCCACACAAGTCACCCCATCTTGGATTCCCCTAGGTCTCTAGTTTTCAGAAATGCACAGGTTTGGTAGGTTTCCCTAGGTGGCGGCTGAGCTAGAGGCCAAAATCTACAGGTAGGCACTTTGCTAAAAACAGGTCTATTTTCTGTGATGTGTCCACGTTGCGCTTTGGGGCGTTTCCTGTCGTGGGCGCTAGGCCTACCCACACAAGTGAGGTATCATTTTTATCGGGAGACGTGGGGGAACGCTGGGTGGAAGGAAATTTGTGGCTCCTCTCAGATTCCAGAACTTTCTGCCACAGAAATGTGAGGAACATGTGTTTTTTTAGCCAAATTTTGAGGTTTGCAAAGGATTCTGGGTAACAGTACCTGGTCCGAGCCACACAAGTCACCCCATCTTGGATTCCCCTAGGTCTCTAGTTTTCAGAAATGCACAGGTTTGGTAGGTTTCCCTAGGTGGCGGCTGAGCTACAGGCCAAAATCTACAGGTAGGCACTTTGCAAAAAACACCTCTGTTTTCCTTCAAAAATGTGGTTGTGTCCACGTTGCGCTTTGGGGCGTTTCCTGTCGTGGGCGCTAGGCCTACCCACACAAGTGAGGTATCATTTTTATCGGGAGACGTGGGGGAACGCTGGGTGGAAGGAAATTTGTGGCTCCTCTCAGATTCCAGAACTTTCTGCCACAGAAATGTGAGGAACATGTGTTTTTTTAGCGAAATTTTGAGGTTTGCAAAGGATTCTGGGTAACAGAACCTGGTCCCAGCCACACAAGTCACCCCATCTTGGATTCCCCTAGGTCTCTAGTTTTCAGAAATGCACAGGTTTGGTAGGTTTCCCTAGGTGGCGGCTGAGCTACAGGCCAAAATCCACAGGTAGGCACTTTGCTAAAAACAGGTCTGTTTTCTGTGATGTGTCCACGTTGCGCTTTGGGGCGTTTTCTGTCGCGGGCGCTAGGCCTACCCACACAAGTGAGGTATCATTTTTATCGGGAGACGTGGGGGAACGCTGGGTGGAAGGAAATTTGTGGCTCCTCTCAGATTCCAGAACTTTCTGCCACAGAAATGTGAGGAATATGTGTTTTTTTAGCCACATTTTGAAGTTTGCAAAGGATTCTGGGTAAGAGAACCTGGTCCCAGCCACACAAGTAACCCCATCTTGGATTCCCCTAGGTCTCTAGTTTTCAGAAATGCACAGGTTTGGTAGGTTTCCCTAGGTGGCGGCTGAGCTACAGGCCAAAATCTACAAGTAGGCAGTTTGCAAAAAACACCTCTGTTTTCCTTCAAAAATTTGGCTGTGTCCACGTTGCGTTTTGGGGCGTTTCCTGTCGCGGGCGCTAGGCCTACCCACACAAGTGAGGTATCATTTTTATCAGGAGACGTGGGGGAACGCTGGGTGGAAGGAAATTTGTGGCTCCTCTCAGATTCCAGAACTTTCTGCCACAGAAATGTGAGGAACATGTGTTTTTTTAGCCAAATTTTGAGGTTTGCAAAGGATTCTGGGTAACAGTACCTGGTCCGAGCCACACAAGTCACCCCATCTTGGATTCCCCTAGGTCTCTAGTTTTCAGAAATGCACAGGTTTGGTAGGTTTCCCTAGGTGGCGGCTGAGCTACAGGCCAAAATCTACAGGTAGGCACTTTGCAAAAAACACCTCTGTTTTCCTTCAAAAATGTGGTTGTGTCCACGTTGCGCTTTGGGGCGTTTCCTGCCGTGGGCGCTAGGCCTACCCACACAAGTGAGGTATCATTTTTATCGGGAGACGTGGGGGAACGCTGGGTGGAAGGAAATTTGTGGCTCCTCTCAGATTCCAGAACTTTCTGCCACAGAAATGTGAGGAACATGTGTTTTTTTAGCGAAATTTTGAGGTTTGCAAAGGATTCTGGGTAACAGAACCTGGTCCCAGCCACACAAGTCACCCCATCTTGGATTCCCCTAGGTCTCTAGTTTTCAGAAATGCACAGGTTTGGTAGGTTTCCCTAGGTGGCGGCTGAGCTACAGGCCAAAATCCACAGGTAGGCACTTTGCTAAAAACAGGTCTGTTTTCTGTGATGTGTCCACGTTGCGCTTTGGGGCGTTTCCTGTCGCGGGCGCTAGGCCTACCCACACAAGTGAGGTATCATTTTTATCGAGAGAATTGGGGGAACGCTGGGTGGAAGGAAATTTGTGGCTCCTCTCAGATTCCAGAACTTTCTGCCACAGAAATGTGAGGAATATGTGTTTTTTTAGCCACATTTTGAAGTTTGCAAAGGATTCTGGGTAACAGAACCTGGTCCCAGCCACACAAGTCACCCCATCTTGGATTCCCCTAGGTCTCTAGTTTTCAGAAATGCACAGGTTTGGTAGGTTTCCCTAGGTGGCGGCTGAGCTACAGGCCAAAATCTACAAGTAGGCAGTTTGCAAAAAACACCTCTGTTTTCCTTCAAAAATTTGGCTGTGTCCACGTTGCGTTTTGGGGCGTTTCCTGTCGCGGGCGCTAGGCCTACCCACACAAGTGAGGTATCATTTTTATCAGGAGACGTGGGGGAACGCTGGGTGGAAGGAAATTTGTGGCTCCTCTCAGATTCCAGAACTTTCTGCCACAGAAATGTGAGGAACATGTGTTTTTTTAGCCAAATTTTGAGGTTTGCAAAGGATTCTGGGTAACAGAACCTGGTCCCAGCCACACAAGTCACCCCATCTTGGATTCCCCCAGGTCTCTAGTTTTCAGAAATGCACAGGTTTGGTAGGTTTCCCTAGGTGGCGGCTGAGCTACAGGCCAAAATCTACAGGTAGGCACTTTGCAAAAAACACCTCTGTTTTCCTTTAAAAATGTGGTTGTGTCCACGTTGCGCTTTGGGGCGTTTCCTGTCGCGGGCGCTAGGCCTACCCACACAAGTGAGGTATCATTTTTATCGGGAGATGTGGGGGAACGCTGGGTGGAAGGAAATTTGTGGCTCCTCTCAGATTCTAGAACTTTCTGCCACAGAAATGTGAGGAACATGTGTTTTTTTAGCCAAATTTTGAGGTTTGCAAAGGATTGTGGGTAACAGAACCTGGTCCGAGCCACACAAGTCACCCCATCTTGGATTCCCCTTGGTCTCTAGTTTTCAGAAATGCACAGGTTTGGTAGGTTTCCCTAGGTGGCGGCTGAGCTACAGGCCAAAATCTACAGGTAGGCACTTTGCTAAAAACAGGTCTGTTTTCTGTGATGTGTCCACGTTGCGCTTTGGGTCGTTTCCTGTCGCGGGCGCTAGGCCTACCCACACAAGTGAGGTATCATTTTTATCGGGAGACGTGGGGGAACGCTGGGTGGAAGGAAATGTGTGGCTCCTCTCAGATTCCAGAACTTTCTGCCACAGAAATGTGAGGAACATGTGTTTTTTTAGCCAAATTTTGAGGTTTGCAAAGGATTCTGGGTAACAGAACCTGGTCCCAGCCACACAAGTCACCCCATCTTGGATTCCCCTAGGTCTCTAGTTTTCAGAAATGCACAGGTTTGGTAGGTTTCCCTAGGTGGCGGCTGAGCTACAGGCCAAAATCTACAGGTAGGCACTTTGCAAAAAACACCTCTGTTTTCCTTCAAAAATTTGGCTGTGTCCACGTTGTGCTTCAGGGCGTTTCCTGTCGCGGGCGCTAGGCCTACCCACACAAGTGAGGTATCATTTTTATCGGGAGACTTGGGGGAATGCTGGGTGGAAGGAAATTTGTGGCTCCTCTCAGATTCCAGAACTTTCTGCCACAGAAATGTGAGGAACATGTGTTTTGTTAGCCAAATTTTGAGGTTTGCAAAGGATTCTGGGTAACAGAACCTGGTCCCAGCCACACAAGTCACCCCATCTTGGATTCCCCTAGGTCTCTAGTTTTCAGAAATGCACAGGTTTGGTAGGTTTCCCTAGGTGGCGGCTGAGCTAGAGGCCAAAATCTACAGGTAGGCACTTTGCTAAAAACAGGTCTATTTTCTGTGATGTGTCCACGTTGCGCTTTGGGGCGTTTCCTGTCGTGGGCGCTAGGCCTACCCACACAAGTGAGGTATCATTTTTATCGGGAGACGTGGGGGAACGCTGGGTGGAAGGAAATTTGTGGCTCCTCTCAGATTCCAGAACTTTCTGCCACAGAAATGTGAGTAACATGTGTTTTTTTAGCCAAATTTTGAGGTTTGCAAAGGATTCTGGGTAACAGTACCTGGTCCGAGCCACACAAGTCACCCCATCTTGGATTCCCCTAGGTCTCTAGTTTTCAGAAATGCACAGGTTTGGTAGGTTTCCCTAGGTGGCGGCTGAGCTACAGGCCAAAATCTACAGGTAGGCACTTTGCAAAAAACACCTCTGTTTTCCTTCAAAAATGTGGTTGTGTCCACGTTGCGCTTTGGGGCGTTTCCTGTCGTGGGCGCTAGGCCTACCCACACAAGTGAGGTATCATTTTTATCGGGAGACGTGGGGGAACGCTGGGTGGAAGGAAATTTGTGGCTCCTCTCAGATTCCAGAACTTTCTGCCACAGAAATGTGAGGAACATGTGTTTTTTTAGCGAAATTTTGAGGTTTGCAAAGGATTCTGGGTAACAGAACCTGGTCCCAGCCACACAAGTCACCCCATCTTGGATTCCCCTAGGTCTCTAGTTTTCAGAAATGCACAGGTTTGGTAGGTTTCCCTAGGTGGCGGCTGAGCTACAGGCCAAAATCCACAGGTAGGCACTTTGCTAAAAACAGGTCTGTTTTCTGTGATGTGTCCACGTTGCGCTTTGGGGCGTTTTCTGTCGCGGGCGCTAGGCCTACCCACACAAGTGAGGTATCATTTTTATCGGGAGACGTGGGGGAACGCTGGGTGGAAGGAAATTTGTGGCTCCTCTCAGATTCCAGAACTTTCTGCCACAGAAATGTGAGGAATATGTGTTTTTTTAGCCACATTTTGAAGTTTGCAAAGGATTCTGGGTAACAGAACCTGGTCCCAGCCACACAAGTCACCCCATCTTGGATTCCCCTAGGTCTCTAGTTTTCAGAAATGCACAGGTTTGGTAGGTTTCCCTAGGTGGCGGCTGAGCTACAGGCCAAAATCTACAAGTAGGCAGTTTGCAAAAAACACCTCTGTTTTCCTTCAAAAATTTGGCTGTGTCCACGTTGCGTTTTGGGGCGTTTCCTGTCGCGGGCGCTAGGCCTACCCACACAAGTGAGGTATCATTTTTATCAGGAGACGTGGGGGAACGCTGGGTGGAAGGAAATTTGTGGCTCCTCTCAGATTCCAGAACTTTCTGCCACAGAAATGTGAGGAACATGTGTTTTTTTAGCCAAATTTTGAGGTTTGCAAAGGATTCTGGGTAACAGTACCTGGTCCGAGCCACACAAGTCACCCCATCTTGGATTCCCCTAGGTCTCTAGTTTTCAGAAATGCACAGGTTTGGTAGGTTTCCCTAGGTGGCGGCTGAGCTACAGGCCAAAATCTACAGGTAGGCACTTTGCAAAAAACACCTCTGTTTTCCTTCAAAAATGTGGTTGTGTCCACGTTGCGCTTTGGGGCATTTCCTGTCGTGGGCGCTAGGCCTACCCACACAAGTGAGGTATCATTTTTATCGGGAGACGTGGGGGAACGCTGGGTGGAAGGAAATTTGTGGCTCCTCTCAGATTCCAGAACTTTCTGCCACAGAAATGTGAGGAACATGTGTTTTTTTAGCCAAATTTTGAGGTTTGCAAAGGATTGTGGGTAACAGAACCTGGTCCGAGCCACACAAGTCACCCCATCTTGGATTCCCCTTGGTCTCTAGTTTTCAGAAATGCACAGGTTTGGTAGGTTTCCCTAGGTGGCGGCTGAGCTACAGGCCAAAATCTACAGGTAGGCACTTTGCTAAAAACAGGTCTGTTTTCTGTGATGTGTCCACGTTGCGCTTTGGGTCGTTTCCTGTCGCGGGCGCTAGGCCTACCCACACAAGTGAGGTATCATTTTTATCGGGAGACGTGGGGGAACGCTGGGTGGAAGGAAATGTGTGGCTCCTCTCAGATTCCAGAACTTTCTGCCACAGAAATGTGAGGAACATGTGTTTTTTTAGCCAAATTTTGAGGTTTGCAAAGGATTCTGGGTAACAGAACCTGGTCCCAGCCACACAAGTCACCCCATCTTGGATTCCCCTAGGTCTCTAGTTTTCAGAAATGCACAGGTTTGGTAGGTTTCCCTAGGTGGTGGCTGAGCTACAGGCCAAAATCTACAGTTAGGCACTTTGCAAAAAACAACTCTGTTTTCCTTCAAAACTTTGGCTGTGTCCACGTTGCGCTTTGGGGCGTTTCCTGTCGTGGGCGCTAGGCCTACCCACACAAGTGAGGTATCATTTTTATCGGGAGATGTGGGGGAACGCTGGGTGGAATGAAATTTGTGGCTCCTCTCAGATTCTAGAACTTTCTGCCACAGAAATGTGAGGAACATGTGTTTTTTTAGCCAAATTTTGAGGTTTGCAAAGGATTGTGGGTAACAGAACCTGGTCCGAGCCACACAAGTCACCCCATCTTGGATTCCCCTTGGTCTCTAGTTTTCAGAAATGCACAGGTTTGGTAGGTTTCCCTAGGTGGCGGCTGAGCTACAGGCCAAAATCTACAGGTAGGCACTTTGCTAAAAACAGGTCTGTTTTCTGTGATGTGTCCACGTTGCGCTTTGGGTCGTTTCCTGTCGCGGGCGCTAGGCCTACCCACACAAGTGAGGTATCATTTTTATCGGGAGACGTGGGGGAACGCTGGGTGGAAGGAAATGTGTGGCTCCTCTCAGATTCCAGAACTTTCTGCCACAGAAATGTGAGGAACATGTGTTTTTTTAGCCAAATTTTGAGGTTTGCAAAGGATTCTGGGTAACAGAACCTGGTCCCAGCCACACAAGTCACCCCATCTTGGATTCCCCTAGGTCTCTAGTTTTCAGAAATGCACAGGTTTGGTAGGTTTCCCTAGGTGGCGGCTGAGCTACAGGCCAAAATCTACAGTTAGGCACTTTGCAAAAAACAACTCTGTTTTCCTTCAAAAATTTGGCTGTGTCCACGTTGCGCTTTGGGGCGTTTCCTGTCATGGGCGCTAGGCCTACCCACACAAGTGAGGTATAATTTTTATCGGGAGACGTGGGGGAACGCTGGGTGGAAGGAAATTTGTGGCTCCTCTCAGATTCCAGAACTTTCTGCCACAGAAATGTGAGGAACATGTGTTTTTTTAGCCAAATTTTGAGGTTTGCAAAGGATTCTGGGTAACAGAACCTGGTCCCAGCCACACAAGTCACCCCATCTTGGATTCCCCTAGGTCTCTAGTTTTCAGAAATGCACAGGTTTGGTAGGTTTCCCTAGGTGGCGGCTGAGCTAGAGGCCAAAATCTACAGGTAGGCACTTTGCTAAAAACAGGTCTGTTTTCTGTGATGTGTCCACGTTGTGTTTTGGGGCATATCCTGTTGCGGGCGCTAGGCCTACCCACACAAGTGAGGTATCATTTTTATCGGGAGACTTGGGGGAACATAGAATAGCAAAACAAGTGTTATTGCCCCTTGTCTTTCTCTACATTTTTCCCTTCCAAATGTAAGACAGTGTGTAAAAAAGACGTCTATTTGAGAAATGCCCTGTAATTCACATGCTAGTATGGGCACCCCGGAATTCAGAGATGTGCAAATAACCACTGCTTCTCAACACCTTATCTTGTGCCCATTTTGGAAATACAAAGGTTTTCTTGATAGCTTTTTTTTACTCTTTATATTTCAGCAAATGAATTGCTGTATACCCGGCATAGAATGAAAACCCACTGCAGGGTGCAGGTCATTTATTGGCTCTGGGTACCTAGAGTTCTTGATGAACCTACAAGCCCTATATATCCCCGCAACCAGAAGAGTCCAGCAGACGTAACGGTATATTGCTTTCGAAAATCTGACATTGCAGGAAAAAATTACAGAGTAAAACTTAGAGAAAAATGGATGTTTTTTTCACCTAAATTTCAATATTTTTCTTTTTCAGTTGTTATTTTCTGTAGCAAACCCTTGTAGGATATACACAAATTACCCCTTGCTGAATTCAGAATTTTGTCTACTTTTCAGAAATGTTGTGGTTTCTGGGATCCAGCATTGGTTTCATGCCCATTTCTGTCACTGACTGGAAGGAGGCTGAAAGCACAAAAAATTGTAAAAATGGGGTATGTCCCAGTAAAATGCCAAAATTGTGTTGAAAAATTGGGTTTTCCGATTCAAGTCTGCCTGTTCCTGAAAGCTGGGAAGCTGGTGATTTTATCACTGCAAACCCTTTGTTGATGCCCTTTTCAGGGAAAAAACCACAAGCCTTCTTCTGCAGCCCATTTTTCAAATTTGTTTTAAAAAAACGAAATTTTCACTGTTTTTTGGCTAATTTCTTGGCCTCCTTCTGGGGAACCCACAAAGTCTGGGTACCTCTAGAATCCCTAGGATGTTGGAAAAAAAGGACGCAAATTTGGCGTGGGTAGCTTACGTGAACAAAAAGTTATGAGGGCCTAAGCGCGAACTGCTCCAAATAGCCAAAAAAAGGCTCGGCACAGGAGGGGGAAAAGGCCTGGCAGCGAAGGGGTTAAAATGTTTTTCACTACTGCAAGGCCTACTTTTCCAATAGGATAACATTGGAATTATCTTATTACTTGTAATTTACAAACGGGAACAGGTAACCTCTTCATTTTTGGTGTCTCTGGAATTACAATTTAAAATTGTAACATGGTGAATTTGGAATTTAAATTACAATTCTGAAAAAGCCACTTTTAGAAAGATGGCATTTTCTTGTCTTAGCCATTTGGTGTCTGCAGCCTGCCTCTGAGTCACATGACTGCGTGTAGATGGTAGCTGGGCTTTGTGTACTGTATTCTTCCCAAACAGTCACACACAATGGGGAGCTGATGTGTGACTGGATTGGTCATCACTGGCAGGATGCGTGAGAGGAGCTGGGCCCAGCACAGTTTACACTTGAATAAGCTGTGCCCTGTCTCTACTCCAAGGGCTGCATACCCCCTTTAGTTAGTCTGGAGTCAGGGCCAGGAAGCCAGATCATCTGCACACTTTAAAGGCATGCCTCTAGAAGCTCCTCCCCACTTCAAAGGCACAACTCTGTATAATCACAGGACCTCAGACACCAACTCTTCAGTACACTTCAGTACACTTCTAAACCTGTGGATACTTTGCCAGGAAGGAGGACTGCTGTGCTGTGCTGCTACAAGGACTAACACTGCTGGACTGTTGCTCTAAAGGAACAGCTGCCCTGCCCTGCTCTAACCGACCTGCTGCCTGTTGCCCTCTTGCCTGGGGAAGATGAACTGGACCTCCAACTTCATCTTGAAGCCAGGACCCCAGAGTGACTCCAAGGGCTAATCTGCTGGCCTCTTGAGCTGAGCCTCAGTGATCTAAAAGGCTCCCTAAACTGCTCCTAGACCCAGTTGCAGTGAGTCCCTGATCCCCAAGTGGTGCCTCTCTGGTCCTGGACCTTTGGTGTGACCCATGGGTTCTTAAATCAACATTTTGGGCTCTCTGTGATTGTGAATGAGCTCTTTCGCACCAAGACTGCGCCACACGCACCGAAAATCATCTCATGACTCTACCAGTCCATCTCTTTACACTGTAGCATAGACCACTTGTGGGGGACCGCCAATGCATGGCACCACCCTGCCCATCCGCGACACCCTGCTGGCTTGTCGCACCACACTCACAGAGTCCTGCTGCGCACTCTCTGCTTCTCGCTGCCCTCTCCACTGCAAACAGGACTCTTGGCACAACATTTGAGAAGTTAAACCTTCATTGGGACTAATATGGTACTGTAGCCAGCCTGCGGTCCATCATGGTCGGCCTGAACTTGTCAATTTGAAACAGTTCAGAGCGACCAGATAACTGCAGTTGGCGTCTTAATGTTTAGGTGCTATTTTCTATTTATTTTGTAAAAATTCACAATTCTGGGTCTACTGATTGGCTTTTTGTCATTTTGTTTTTGTTTTTTTTATTACATTTTGCTCCATTTTTCTAACTTGGTGTAGGACACTGTTAGAAATGGGACTCTAGTTGGCAGAGGTATACACCCCTGTCCAAGTAGGGACCATAATCCTAGTCAGCGTAAGTCACATACAATCCAAATTATCCTGTGCCCACCCTCTGGTTGCTTGGCTCTGAGTAGTCAGGCTTAACTTAGAAGGCAATGTGTAAAGTAATTGTGCAATAAGTCATGCAATAACACAGTGAAAACACCACAAAAATACATTACACAGGTTTAGAAAAATATAAGATATTTATCTTAGAGAATTAAGGTCGAAACGATCAATATTTGATAAGTATAAGTTAAAGTATCACTTTTGTAATGAGAAGGAGAGTCTTAAGTCTTCAAGAAGCAACAAGTGTCTCTTGTAAAGAACAAAGTACCTGGTATGCGTAAAAGTACACGCATGGAGACCCCAGAGGAGGGTATGTGAGAAAAATGAACGGTGTGCACTGGATTTCCGGGTGCACACAGAGAGTGCGTTATTTATTTTCCACGTGGTAAGGACTTTGTGTCAATTTCCGGCATGCATGCTTCTCTTTGCGATGCGGGGTTTTTTGATGCCCAGGGACGATGCATGGAAATCCTGGGCGTGCAGGACAAAGTCACAGGTACTGCATCGATCCAGTGGGCGATGCGTCAGAGTTTCTGTCACATGGCAGGCGCTGCATCGATTCCTCCCGCAGGAAGTCAGGCTACGTCGTTCCGACTCGGCAATGCGTCAATCCAGTGGGCTCTGCATCGAAGTTCCAGTCGCAACGCTGGCGCTGGGACAATCTCCACTCAGAGAGCTGGGCTGCGTCGTTCCGGTTGGGCGATGCAATGATTCTTTCACCGCTAGGCAGGCTGTGCGTCGATTCCGGCAGGCTGTGCCTCAATTTTCACCGCACAAGGAGTTCCTTTCCAAAGGTGAAGTCTTTTTGGTCCCGAGACTTCAGGAAACAGGAGGCAAGCTCAATCCAAGACATCAAGGCAGCAGTCCTTCACAGCAAAGCAGTCCAGGTGAGTCCTTTGGGCAGGCAGGCACCTCTTCTTGGCAGGTTGCAGGATCTGATTCAGAGTATCTGTCCCAGGAAGTGTCTAAGTTGGTAGGGTCAGGGACCCAGTTTATATACCCAAAAGTGTCTTTGAAGTGGGGGAGACTTCAAAGACTGGTTTTGAAGTGCACAAGGTCCACTTTCTGTACAAACGTCTCTGCCAGGGTCCCAGTAGGGGGTTTGGCAGTCCATTGAGGGAGGGCAGGCCACTGTCCTTTGAAATGGAGGTGTACCATACTGGCCAATACTAAAAATGACCTGTCTACCCCTTTTATATCAGAACCTACCACTCAAACAGTATATGAGGTTAGCCCTAATGTTAGCCTATGAAAGGAGCAGGTCTCACAGCAGTGGAAAACGAATTTAGGAGTATTCCACTACCAGGACATATAAAACATGTAAAACACACAGGTACATGTCCTGCCTTTTACCTACATAGCACCCTGCTGTGGGAGTTATCCAGGGCCTACCTTAGGGGTGACTTATATGTAGAAAAGGGGGAGTTTCAACCTTGGCAAGTACTTTTGAATGCCAAGTCAAAGTGGCAGTGAAACTGCACACACAGGCCTTGCAATGGCAGGCCTGAGACATGGTAAAGGGGCTACTTAGTGGTTGGCACTAGTAGCATTTCATTTACAGGCCCTGGGCATCTGCAGTGCACTTTACTAGGGTCTTACAAGTAAATTAAATATGCCAATTGGGTATGAGCCAATGCCACCATGTTTAAAGGGAGAGAGAATGTGCACTTTAGCACTGGTTAGCAGTGGTAAAGTGTGCATAGTCCTCAAACCAGCAAAAACAGTGTCAAAAAGTGGAAAGAGGCAGGCATAAAGTTGGAGGTGACCACCCTTAGGCTGTCAGCTCTAACAGATATGTTTTGTGTGGCATCTTCATTGTTTTACTGTTTGAAGTGTTGCTCAAATACTGCTCATGTTAAGCTCTACCACACTGTAAGAAATGGAGTTCGCCCTATGTAAACACCAGGGAAAAAACAATAGACTATAGCGGCCGCATGATGCTTCTAATGCCCTTGTGACATTGAAAAATGTCCCATTTTTGATGTCACAAGGCCATTGGAAGCATGCAGATGGTGCACATTTCTATTGTTTTCCCCCCAGTTTTTATGTAGTGCCTCTCACAGTAGGGGAGCGATTAACATGAGCACCATTTACATTTACATGTGAAAAAGTAAATATTGCTCATGTTAAGCACTCCCATCCTGTGACAGATTGAGTTTGCGCTATGTAATATTGTTTTTCCTTCAGTATTTACATAGCGCGAACTCGATCTTTCGCAGTATGGGAGCACTTCACATGAGCATTAGTTTCATTAACAATACGCTGGCCTCAAACAATAAGAAAATAAACTTACCTTAACTTCTTTCCATGCTGTAGGCAGTTTTTTTATTCCACCACGCTGTCTGTCTGCTGCTGTCCTGATGTTGTGCGTGGGGAAATTAGCATCACACGCACCTCAGCCAATGGAAGCAGTGCTCTCATGTTGTTTATTTTAGTTAAGTGCACTGCAAGGAGTGGCTGGGACAGAGGAACACAGAGCTCCATTGGAGACGGATGGGGGTGTGTCTGGTTCCCCATCTTCCAAACGCCGATCACTGGGAAAGCATGAACTACCCATGTCAGGCTGGCCGCAAGCAAAATACCTGCCAACCTGACATAAACATTTCAGATACACAGCTCCAACTGGCCACTGCATATAAACCATGCCTCCAGCATTACACCTCCTATCTGACGGCATAATGTATGCAGTATCATTGCTGGCAGGCGGGGGTCAAAACCCCCTTGCCTTTATGGAGAAACTGCCCCTCTTGTTCTGCCAGCTTCACAAAGGTGAGATCTCTCCTTACAACCAGTAGAACTAGGCCTTCATCATGCAGATGGTTTGATTATTCTTGTTCTGCAACCCAAAAAAAAGCACCTTAAAAGCCCTGAAGGAGATGCCCAGAGATAAACTTAAAGTCATGCCCTGTTATTGTGATTATCAATCTGCCATTAAGAGCAGGAAATAGGTATTGAGGCTAGAAGTCTGGGACGATTTTGCGGAACTTGTGTTCAAAATTATGGGAGATAATTAATCGCCCTTTTTGGCTCTTTCTTCGACAAGTGGTGTTTCTCAGGTTATTTTCCCAGACTTTGGCTCAAACATTAGGGTGCCCTTTATGACGTTCCGATCCCTAGTGGCGATATGGATATGCCGATGGATAAGTCTTTGCTGTTTCCTCGGTCCCTTTGTTAGTGTTTAGTTGGAAAGAATTCAGTGATGCCATTATCCACATTCCAAAGAAAAAAGCCTTTGGTCCTGATGCAGTACCACTTGATGTATTCAAATCTAATGTTGATCTTTGGTCACCTCTTTTAAGTGTTTACATCAATATGGTCTTAGGCAACAACTTTTGCCATCATGGTCAAATTCCATTATTGTGCCTCTTTTTAAAAGGGGTGACAACAGTGACCCCACTGTTATGACCCCATCTCTTTAATCTATTCTTTGGTCATGGTAATGGAGAGATTTTGATTGAGTCGGTTAACCAAGTGGGTTGAAGAAAATCAGATTCTGTCGGAAGTACCTTATGGTTTTCAGCCTCGAAAGGGAAGAGTGGACCAAGGTTTAACCATTTATTTACTTATAACCAAGTACACCAAGGCTAAGGTAGGCTCATTCCATCTTTGGTTCATGGATTTAACTTCAGCCTTTGACCTGGTTAATAGGGCCAAACTCTGGAATGTTATGCTGGGCATGGGTTTTGACAGAGCCATTATTGGGTTTCTAAGTGATCTACACTCTGATCTTACAGCTACTGCCCATTTTGAGGCTTCAGTGGAGTATATAACAAAATTTGGCTTGAATGGAAATAATTTGAGTAACATTCTTTGTGCAGAAGGGCACGACCATCCTAAAATGGGTGGTCAGTCAATACCAGTCTTACTTGATGCTGAGAACGCCATCTTGATCTCTAGGACTGCTTTAGACCTACAGCACCTTTTTAATAGTTTTTTATGATTTTATGGATAGGCGTGATCTTAGCACAAATTATACTCAGTTTAATATTATGATTTGTGGATCTAAAATTACTAAAGGCAGAGCCTGTCACATTAGAGTTAACATGCTCAGTAAGGTTAGTACTTTTCCTTATCTTGGGATACTCTTTTTTAGTCCCCCTGATTAGTACAAGAAGATAGGTCTTTGATTTTTCTTCTAAATTAGGGCGAAGCTGTGTTGCTGCTATGTTAAACATTTATCAAGCTGAATGTCTTTCTAGAGTCTTATGGCACTGAGATATGGGGATATTCCAATTCACTGAAATTCGCAAACCAACAAGAAAAGATTTCTTAAGCGTTTACTTTTGATAACCTGTAGTGTGTCCACTTTTAGCGTTCATGAATATCTAGGAATCTGCAATGTTTCCAATTTGATTCATCTAAGTCCTTTGATCGTGCGGTTGACAGTTTGGTTCAAAAAGGGTCTCAAGCTTACTGGAGAAATAATTGAACATTGTTTTCACCATGACTATGCCAATTCGATCTCATGGATTAAATATGTCAAGGATCGGTTTCACAGATTTGTTTTTTAACTAATTGTATTTTTTTGTTGTTAATACATAATAGAGTCTCATATTGTTACACATAATTGCAGCTTGTTGGCAAACAATATATATAATCTTAGCCATGCTGAACCCATTGTGTATAACTGTGTGGGCAAATTTACACGTTCGATTCAAGGGTGTGGCATGACTTTATCAAATAGGAAAAGCATAATACAAGTGTCTTGAGACTACCTATGTTTAGCAACAAAATCAACACTGAACAATTTTCCCCCCATCCCCTATAACCTGACATCTACTCTCCATGCTAATTACACTGCGGTTGTAAGCTCTGATCCCCGTAATATACAATATGGCAATCGGTTAGTGGAGAGATTTAACACAAAGAGACCTCAAGCATCCACCGTTAGTTAGCAGCTCATGTGTACTATGAGAAGCTTATTGTTCTGTTTCCTTTGCTCCAATGTCAATAACATCAGGAATATAGAAGAAGAGCGTGTGCTCATAAGGCCAAAATCAGAAGAAGCATTACCCAGTCTCCGCCTCGCTGTCAGTGACTGTTTTAAAAGATTCCAAAAGAGAGTCCCATTCTAACGCTATTGGACGTATCTGTAGACCTCTGTATTCTTCTCTGCGAAGTGCTGTACTTTCAGCTAGACCCCAATCTCCCACCTATGCCAGCCACTGTGCTATGGAAGGTGCTGTGGTGGTTTTCCAGCACCTAGTTATCAAGCGCTTCATTAATATTAGGGCTAAATCAGTAAGTCGTGATGTGACCTTTCCCCTCTTAGTGTGTGAGAGAAGTCCTAAAAGGCCGGATTCTGCTGTTCTCCATTTATCTCTCGAAGTTCCCTCTGCAAGTATTGTTCCAATGGGGAACCAGTAAGGGACTATACCAGAGCAATTCCAAAGCATATGGAATAATGTTGCTTCATCTATTTTGCATCTAGGGCATGCCGGTGATGCTATTAGGAATTAAATGTGTAATCTATGTGGCGTAAGGTATGCTCTGTGGAGTATTGAGTATTGTATCAATTTAAATCTGGAGTTTCGTGATACTCACTTAGAGTATGCTAGTATGGAGGCCCATTCTTTATCTAGAATGCCCCTTCCTATTTCTCCCTCCCATTTGATCCGCAAGGGCGTCAAGGACAGTGACATATGTGCCCAGAGACCTTTATAGAGCCATCTGATCAGATGTTTCTCGTGTCCCATGGTATAGACTGCAGGAATAAATTCATGTGTCGGGGGTTCAGTTTTGTCGGATGCCCAATAACGCTTGATATGAAGCAATATATTTGCATGTAATAGAACAGTAAGTTGGGCAAATTGTGTTCATGGGCAATGTCAGTGTGAGTGAGCAATGTTCAATCCGGGAATAACGATCCAATCGCTATCACCCCCTCCTGTGCCCATAATTGTATCCTAGTTTGTGTTAGAGTCCCAAATTTCATGGGAAGCCCAAGTAATTGATGAGTAAGGCACCACAGCAGAGGTATAATGCAGGGTCATCTTCTAGCATTGGAGGGCCACGTGCAGCAGAAGCGAAAGATTGCCCGGGGCGAGACCCTGCGCAAATCAAATAATGGCCCCTGAGTAACATGGATTGCATATATTCTATTTCTTGTAGGTTTCGTCCAGCAAACCAATATGCTAGCCTGGCAGAGATCTAGGGAAAGACAACCCGCCCAGGGGTACTTGTTGCCCACATGATCCATAATATGGTACAGCCGGCGAATATTAAGGGATGTGTTTCGATCTGGTACAAATACACAATGATCTGTGTGTATCAATTTGTGTAGTAGTGGGAGGAGTCTCTGTGCCAAGATCTTGGCCAGTATTTTGTATTCTGTGTTTAATAATGACAATGGTCTATACAAGGACATATCGGTTGGGGCTTTTCTAGGTTTTAATAACGAGGTCACTGTTAGAAATGGGGTCTCTAGTTTGCAGTCGGTTTGCACTCTCTCCAAGTAGGGACCCCCATTCAAGTCAGGATAAGGGAGATACCCAGCTCAGATAACCTCTGCTCACCCCCTTGGTAGCTTGGCACGAGCAGTCAGGCTTATCTCAGGAGCAAAATGTAAAGCATTTGCACATAACACACAGTAATACAGTGCAAACACTAAAAAAGGACACCACACCAGTTTTAGAAAAATACTCAATATTTGTCTGTGTGAAACAAGACCAAAACAAGAAAAATCCAACATACAGTAATAAAGATATGAATTTTGCAATAATTACTTAAGAATGCAGTTCCTTGAAGTGGATAGCTCTGTCTGGGGCTATCACATTGTCATGAACAACAAATCCAACATATCAGGCCAGCTGCGGCGTTGAGTGCCAGCTACGATGTCGGAAGACCTGCAAACAGTATCTGGGAAATGCAAGGTGTAGTGAACCTCGCGATGATATCCGGAGTGTGGCGTCACTGGTGTCACAGGCATTGGTTCCGGAGGTCGATGCGGGGCTCGTTGGGCTATTGAAGTCACAAGCGTTGCAGATCAAACTCCGGGCTGATGACGAAGTCAGGAGCGCTAGCGTGGATGGCGTCGAGGCTGAGGTTCGAAGTGGGACAGTGTGACGTGTGGTGCCCACAGGTCACGTGCAGGCAGTGGCTCAGTGACGGCGTCCTGCGGCATTGGTGAGACCAGGGCTGCGGTGTGAAGCAGGGCGGTGCGACATGCATTGTCTCCAGGTCACAGTGCAGGCAGTGGCATCGTCATTGCTGATTCGTTGTTGTCGGTAGGCCCAAGGCGGCGCTGTAGCATGGGGCAGGCTCCGTGTGGCACCCACAGGTCGCGGTGTACACAGTGGCACCTGTTGACGACACTGGAGTTGATGACGCTGGCATCGGTGCTCATGTACCTCACGAGCAGTGTCCTCAGGCCACAGTGCAGGCAGCGGCACTGGTGTCAGCGTGGAGCGGCAGCATTGGGGATGCCAAGGCTGAGGTGTGAGCAAGGCGATGCGGAGTGTAGGGCCCACAATTCACGGTGCAAGCAGCGGCGTCGGTGAGACCAAGGTTGCAGTGCGACATGGGGCACAGTTCCGCGTGGCGTTGTCAGGTCACGGTGCAGTCAGCTGCATCATTTGCACCGTTGTGGTGGTTTTTCTTCTGTTGCAGCATAAAACACACAGTTCCCAATGCTGTAGGCAGATGAACCTGAAGTCTTTGATATCCCTGAGACTTTCAACAGGAGGCAAGCTCTACTCCAAGCCCTTGGAGAATCTTCACAAGGAGGATACACAGCAAGTCCAGTCCTTGCCCTCTTTAAGGCAGAAGCAGCAACTGCAGGCCAACCCAGCAAAGCACACACTGCAAAGGGGCAGTACTCCTCCTCCAGCTCTTCAGCTCTTCTCCTTGGCAGAGATTCCTCTTGATCTAGAAGTGTTCTAAAAGTCTGCAGTTTTCGGTCCACTACTTGTACCCCTTTTTGCCTTTGAAGTAGGGAAACTTCAAAGGAAAGTCTCTGCTGTTGACAAGATCCTGCCTTGCCCAGGCCTAGCCCCAGACACACACCAGGGGGTTGGAGACTGCATTGTGTGGGACAGGGACAGCCCTTTCAGGTGTAAGTGTTGGCTCCTACCTCACCACCGTAGCCCAGGAGACTCATTAGGATATGCAGGTTACACCCCAGCTCCCTTTGTGTCACTGTCTAGCAGGAATTCACAACAACCCAACAGTCAGCCTGACCCACACGCGGAATACACAAGCAGGCAGAGGCACAGAATGGTTTAAGCAAGAAAATGCCCACTTTCTAAAAGTGGCATTTTCAAACAGACAATTTAAAAACCAACTTTACAGAAAGATGTGTTTTTAAATTGTGGGTTCAAAGACCCCAAACTCCAAATCTCTATCTGCTCCTAAAGGGAAACTACACTTAAAAGTTATTTATAGGTCCCCCCCCCATGTTAACCTATGAGAGAGCTAGGCATGGCAACAGTGAAAATCGAATTTGGCAGTATTTCAATTTAAGGACATGTAAAACACATTAGTGCATGTCCGATCTTTAACATACACTGCACCCTCCCCATGCGGCTACCTAGGGCCTACTTTAGGGGTGGCTTACATGTAGTAAAAGGGAAGGTTTGGACCTGGCAAGTGAGTACACTTGCTGGGTTGAATTGGCAGTTTAAAACTGAACACACAGACACTGCAGTGGTCTGAAATGTGTTCACAGGGCTACTCATGTGGGTGGCACAATCAGTACTGCAGGCCCACCAGTAGCATTTGAGTTACAGGCCTGGGCTTCTATGATGCAGTTTCCTAAGGACTTAACAGGAAATCATATATGCCAATCATAAATAAACCAATCACCAATGCAATTTACATAGGGAGTGCTTGCATTTTAGCACTGGTTAGCAGCGGTAAAGTGCACAGAGACAATAAACCAGAAAAAAATAGATCTGAAAAAAACAGGAGGAAGAATGCAAAACGTTTTGGGATAACCTTGCAAAAAGGACCATTTCCAACAGTCACCAATGCCTGCTTTGTAGTATAGGGAAGATGGCCAGTAGCTAGAGAGGCTTTATGTCGTTTGTCAAAAGGGGGAATTAGTTTCATACTATAGGTAGAGTAAAATTCAGCCAGGATACCATAGGTCCCCAGATATTTAATGCATGCCAGATCTTTTATGGTCCCCTGTATTTCACTCTGTGTAATCTGTGCCACTAGGGTCTTTTTCTCATTAGCTTCAAGTGAAGGCAGAGTAAGGTTATGGAAGAATAATCGAAACCCCGGTCAGCTCAGTGGTATGGGAGCAGAATATAGGTCTGTGTAGAAGTCATGGAATGCCGTATTAATATCAATCTGAGTGTCAGCACTGGTTAGTTGAGGGGCGAGTATGTGGAGAATGGGACTGGGAGTAGGTATGTTATTTAACATCTGTGCCAATAATGTACTTGCTTTATTACCTTCACTGTGAGTTCTCTGTCTGTATGATCTATAATCTACAACGCGCAGACACTCCAGGGGTTCCACACACTTGATACAGGCCACTCGTAATTCTACGGCTTGTGAGATATTGAGCACTGCATCTGTTTCCACCTGGCCTAAACTGGCTTCTACTCAGAGACGATCCTTCGTTATTGTTTCTCGAGCACCCACAGTAGCTCCCATAACTACCTCTCTAACAACTACATTGAATGCCTCCTATTCCACTAATGGGAAGGAAGCCGTACTTGTATTTTCTATAAAGTAATTATCAATGGCTGGGCCAAGTTTTCTTTAAGCACCGCATTTTTCAGGAGTTGTGGCTGTAGCCGCCACGTAGGGATCGGAGTTGGCACCCTCCCCCAGGACATCGTCAATTCTAGCAAGTTGTGATCGGACTGTGTTTTTCCTAAGAAAGTGGTGTGGGTTATGTGAGTGTGTAATGTAGTAGTGCACAGTATACGATCAAGGTGGACATGTAAGTCATGTGAAAAGGTGTAACATGAGTATTTGCGCATCCCTGCGTTTCTAGCACGCCATATGTCTGTTAATGTCCAGCCTTGCATCCATCCTCTCATTGCTTCGGCTTGCCTATGGGCATTGGTGAGCCTGGGCATGGCGAGCAAAAGAATTGATGGATTAAACCCAGATCTGTGACTGGGGGTGAATGTTTGGTTGGTTCCACATTCTATCCATCATTTGTGTTTGTTTGCTTTTGGCACCCTAGAGCCCATATTTATACTTTTTTAGCGCTGAATTTGCGTCATTTTTTGACGCAAAAGCGTCACAAACTTACAAAATATAATTGTATTTTGTAAGTTTGCGCCACTTTTGCATCAAAAAATGACACAAATTCAGCGCTAAAGAGTATAAATATGGGCCTAAGTGCACAGGGTATGTCCAGACGTGGGTCTCTGGCTCACTATGCCACTGGATTCAAGCTCGCCTGGCTGATGAAGGGTGATATCCTTAAACTTGTCCCAGGATGCTTGTTTCGGGTCCAGGGAGGACCTGGACTGCACTGTTCCCATGAGGAACAGGGTCATGACTGATTTACATATGGCTGGGTCCAAACTGGGGTGGCGTGGTGAGCAAAAGAATTGACGGTTTAAACCCAAATCTGTGACTGGGGATGAATGTTTGATTGGTTCTGCATTTCGTCCATCATTTGTGTTTGTTTGCTTTTGTCACCGTAAGTGCACTGGGTATGCCCAGATGTGGGTCCTGGGCTCACTATGTCACTGGATTCAAGCTAGCCTGGCTGATGAAGGGTGTTATCCTGAAACAGGTCCCCGGAGGCTTGTTTTCGGTCCAGGGAGGAATTGGCCTGGCAGTTCGGGCTAGACTGTTTCCATGAGGAACAGCGTCAAGACTGACTTGCATATGGCTAGGTCCAAACTGGGGTGGGGTGGTGAGCAAAACAATTGATGGATTAAACCCAGATCTGTGACTGGGGCTGAATATTTGATTGGTTCCGCATTCCGTCAATCATTTGTGTTTGCTTACTTTTAGAAAGTTGGCATTTTCCTGCCATAGCTATTTAGGCCCATATTTAAGAAAAAGTGGAGCATCAGAGATGATGAACGACTTTTTCCGCACCCCCCTACCAGCACCTAACGACACCATGGTTGCACCATATTTATAATATGGCACACCATGGTGGTCGCTGTTAGCACAACAGCGTCAAAATTGTTTATGCTTTGCAACATTAACGTCAAAAATGTTGACGCTAGTGTAGCAGAGTGTAAGGAGGCCCAATAGTTAATGTGGGAGCGTAATTTTAACGCCTGCTCTGAGTAGGCAATAAAAATGACACCAAAAATGGCGCAGTGAAATCTGTGAAAATTTCACTGAACCATTTTTGCGGGCCTCCTAGCACCGGAAGGCCCCCTTGCATACATTATGCCTGGCACATCCATAATGTAGCACAAGGGTTTACCAAGTGGCACAATGCATGCATTGCTGCTCTTTATAAATGTGGCGTGTGGAAAAAGCCACTTTAGAGCTGCCCACACAACAAAAAATGACGCTAAGGTGGAGCTAAGGGCTCTTAAATATGCCCTTACGTGCCCGTAGCCTGTTCCTGGGTCACATGACTGGGTGTAGCTGACAGCAGGGCTTTGTGCATTCTTCCTAGATAGTTACACACAATAGAAGAGCTTAGGTGTGCCTGGATGGGCCATCACTGGCTGGAAGGGACGGCGGAGATTAACACAGCCTTACTGACACCAACAATGACTGTGTCCTGCCTTCCCAAAAAGGGCTGCATCCCTCCTGAAGTTACTCTGGAGCCAGGACAGAAGCTTGACTGCTCTGTGTTAAGCTACCCGGGCTTTGAGCACAGGCTAATAAAGGGTTTGCTTGTGGCTTCACCCTGGCAAGGATTGTGGTTTTTGTTTGAGTAGGATTTCACCACCCTCAGCCAGTAACCCAATTTCTTACACTGAGTAAAAAAGAGCATCATTGTGTTAAGGAATATGATGAAAGAAGTGTAAAGATGGAAACTTTGGAAAAGCATGAGGCGGCTCTGGAAAAAATTAGTGAAGTAAAAGTTAGGTTTTCAGACTTACATCCAAGATGCACAATGAAGCAATAAAGGAAAGATGAAATGTGTATGGTAAGACATAGTCCTATGAAAAGAGCTAAGGTAAAATTTGTGAGTGAAAGACGTCTGACAAAACCTATGAAGTTAGTGGGGATTTTCTAAGAGGGAGAGACCCTATAATGAGAGGAGTCTGTTGTGTGTGGGGAAAGCTGCATATTTCCATTTGCCAAAGAATTGGATAGGTTCATGCTATTTAGCTTTAGTTTTTCATAGAATCTATCATGTGGAAGAATTGAATGAAGAAAACAATTTGAGGAGAATAAAGAGATGCTTTGAGCAAGTGGTTTTGTATACATTGGGGACTATTATTCCTTCTATATGAATAGCCATGGATGATGTTAAGATTAGATATTTGTCTAGAGTTATGGATAGACTTGCCATGGATACAGCACAGTCTTTCAAGTTGGTGAATGTAGAGATGTTGTCAATTACAGCAATGGAAATGCAGAACCATCTCGCCTTATATATTATTTTGGAGAAAGAGGGTGGAGTCTGAAAGGTATGAAAGGTACTTGGGGCAACGAAGTGTTGTACGTTTGTCACAGATTATAGTGGAGTAATTGACTCATACATTACTAACATAACTAATCTGACACATGAGATTAGGTCAGTAGAAGGGCCAGGAAACTGTACTGTGCTGGACAAAGATTATAAGGAATAGTTTTGGTAAAGTAGGTGAGTGGCTAAGTAGTGTTGGTGATGGAGTTTTGTAAGCTGTTCTAACTCCAATAACAATAATGATAATTTGTGCAATTTCTTTGTTATTCTTATGGAGATTAATAAAGTGTACAAGGAAAAGCAATGGCCATGAGAATAAAGACCACCAAGGTGATACAAAATCTTGGAAAAGAAGATCAAATTATTATTTTGAAATAGATGAGTATCGAGACAGAGTGTTCCAATAGATGAGACCAATGGAGGAGGATATTGAGAGAACTAAAAAGCTGAAAACGTGAAATACTAATATTTGAATAATAAAGTTATTCATGGGTTTATTAAAATAATTGGGAGGATCTGTTGAAGCATTTTCGAAATATGCAAAATGCTGGGTGAAAATTCTTTTTGATAATCAGAGTTATTAATGATGCATAGAGTTGTAACCAATGAACTAATTATATAGTACGTGGAACAAATTACTTAGGTCAATTAGAAGTGTGAGTAATGCTATGAATACTTATGTTGTGAATGGTTAAGCCACATTTTCGTGTAATACTCCATTAAATTTACAATGGATACAGTTTCGGGTGTTCTACTCAACCTACTCCTGCTCATTCCCTCTCCCGCTGAAAACCATCTCTCCCTTTCCGGGGAGCATTGAGTGAATGTTGTCAATATAATAGCGATACAAAACATTGTATGTAAATGTGTATTGTGAATGAACCTTCCATCATCTACCCAAAGTATCATTTTCAAGGAAGTGTTAGTGTAGTTGAGCTACTTTTACAAGCCATTGTTTAAGAAATGTTTCATTTGTGCAATACATCTCAGGAGTGCAGTTGATGAGGAAGCAAATGGAAGACTTTTCGTACTTTAACAAATGGGTTAGTGCTAAACGACTTAGACAATTACATTGTTGCTTCTAATTTGCCAATACAACGCTAACCCTGATCATACCATGCTGAATTTGCTGAATCTATTTATAACTTTTGTAATTTGTCTATAAAACATTTGGGGTTTTGTTTCTTTTGGGCTCTTTTTCTTATAATGTTCATGTGTGACTTAACATACCCCTCGTCTGTTTAAATTTGTTACTGGGATGCTGCCACTCTGTTTATGAATTTGACACTTAGAATTTTTGCTTAGATTCGGCCTAAATAGGGATTATTGAGTTTTGTGATTTTGCATTTATGTGTATCTCTGTTATAGGACCTTCATCGAATTTTCATGCATTTTTCTCTGTGCCACATTTTGATTACTCTGCATCAAATCTACCTTTTGCCTTATTTTTGTTTTCGAAAACAATTTTTTACGCTTCTGGTATTTCACTCTGTCTAACCATGCTAAATTGTGTTTTCTTGATGAGGAGTGTAGTCTGTAACTGCTAGATGAACTGGAAACATTGCAGCAGAAATATTTTGGTAAATATCATGGGTTCAGATGATTATTGGGGTTTGGCTCCCACAATGTTATACATAACACATGCAATTTTTAACTCTTAATCAGACTCAACTTAACGAACAGAAGTTATTTAACGAAACATGCATTATTGGCTACACCACCTAACTCAAAATCAGAGCCTATATTCCGAGGTCAAACCTTGAACCATGGCAAATCATTCCCAGCAGCAAAGTGACCTTGGAATTTATGAACTCCAGCTTTGTTCTGCTCAAAGGTATGGATGCCAATCTGATGGCTTCAGGAAGCGCTTAACGAGGACCTCGGTAGACAGTTTATAGTTTCAGCTTTGGGCTTTGTCTGGAGGGCTTTGAACTGTACATGGTCCGACCTTAATTTGAGCCACTGGTTGCTAGTGAAAGTTGATTCAGGACTTGCATCTTTGGTATTAGGTGTTTTGACATTTAATAGTGCCAACCCTGGGCTTCAGGGCAGGACTTTGGACACCTTCACTCATTATTTTTCAAATAAAGCAATGCACGCAGTAAACTGAGTCCAAGGCATAAACTAACAGTGTAATGCTATTGGATGGCTTGACCTCCGTTTCATTTGGATCAGCCTGAAATCAAACCTAGATTCCAGTTAAACACCAACTGATACTTTACAATGGCACTTTACACTTTTAGGTGTGCTTTGCTTTAAAATGTAAAAAAAACATATCTCCAGTTCCCCTTATCTTGTTTTTATCGTTTTGGTGTGATTTGCCTTTTAATTTTTCTAAATCAATTGTGTTTTTTTTATATTTTAAAATTGTTGGCAATAGTTGAACTTAACAAACATTTTTTGTGAACTGCCTGCTCCTTGCGTCACAGCAACCTGGGGTTGAGCAGACAACAAACAACTGTCTTTTAGTCTAACCAAAGTGTTTATTAAGTTGTTAAAGGAACTCTCCTCCTAATTTAATAATCTACTGTATGACAAGAATTTGAGAAAATGACAAGACAGCTATGTTCACAAAGCCGATACTGCTATCCACATGCAGTGTGAAATATGTTTGTTAATCATGTGTTTATGTTATGTAGTTCAGAAAGATCCTGCTACACACTGAGAGTCAAGCCTATGGACTGGCTTCTGTTTTTCAGATTATGTATACCTTAGCGACCTAGCTGAATTTTTTAGTGCAGTGCATGTCTAGGGTGACCAACTGGCTCTATGTCATGGGACAGAGCCCACTTTTCCATTTCGGGTCTTTGTTTTAGATATCATTGTTATCGGGTGAGTTAGTCCAAATGCCAGAAATAAAATGAACCAAGACTACAACTCACAGAATGATTTGAGATGTGAAAGTAAAGTCAAGGAATGGAAACATAGGCCCATATTTATACTTTTTAGCGCCGCATTTGCTAAAAAAGTATAAATATGGGCCATAGTGTCCCAGTGGCATGGATTCATCAGGTCATCAAGTGCATTTTATGAGGATTATTGAGCATATAGAGAGAGTTGGCGGACGGACTCGTAAATATTCCATAGTAGAGAAGCTGCCAAGTGTTTAAGTGCTTTGTACACTATATTATATCATAATATAGTATGCATGAACAATATATCAGTTGAAAGTGTTATAGGATAGCTGCGCCAGATGGAATTCACAATGTTTCCTCAACCGTTTCTCTCAGACCTGGCTCCAGGATTTGGAATCTGGAAGGACCATGAAGAAGCAGGGGTGGGCCATGATGATGAATGGATTTGCGTAACATCTCCTGGGTGTCTGAAACCTGAGTCTATGCATGCTGGATAGTCTTGCACAGAGATGAGCTTCATACTCTGCATACTGTGGGGGTAGTGCTTACTAGTTATACCTCTATTTCTAAGGGTCTGTTTTGTAGCTAAATTCTTTATCTCTTTTTCTCTCTTAGTGTCACTCTCCTTTCGCCTTGTCTCATTCTCCTTTCACTCTTCCGTACTCTCCTGTCTCTACACCTCATCCTCCTTTCTCTATGCCGCACTGTCTGTTTTCAACTCACCTTGCTCTTCTCACCCTCTGCCTCCTCATGACTCACTCTTGTTTCTTCACCTCACCTTTCTCTTTCTTCATCTCACCCATCTTTTGCCATCTCATTCCTCCTGTCTCCCTGCATTGGCCTCCTCTTTCTCTATCTCCACCTCACCCTAATCTCTTACTCCCATCACCCTTGACTCTTTCTGCCTCAGTCTCCTCTCACCATTTTACTATCCTCTCATTATACTTCCACTACCACTTTATTCTTCTGTCTCCACTTCATTCTTCTGTCACTCACATTTCTTTTTCTACCATGCATTTCTTTCAATGTCTCCCTCACTCGCCTGCTTCTTCTCTTTACTTCTCAAGCCTCAATCTCTCTTCCTCAGTATCCTTAGTCTCTTTGCCTGACCCTCATGTCTCCGTCGCACATTCCTACCTATCTCCTTCCCTCTCCCTGGCTCTGTGAAACACCACCTCCTCTCTATCTCAACCTTGTCTCTCTCCACTGCACCCTCTTCTGTCAACCTCATCGTCACTGCTGCTGCCTACGAGGTAACACTTTTGTGTATTTAAAGGAAGCTTGAACAGTTTTCCCACAAGCGGGTGTTCTTTTGTCTGTGTGCATAAATGGGCTTTGTAATCCTGCTGCCCTGTACCTGTTCTCCACTGATAGCTCTCAGTATTTCAAGCATCAGCAGGCACCAAGGCCTGGATTATACAGTGTGTATGCAGAAGATCTACAAAGACCTGGGGGACCTGCATCTTTTAAAGAGATTGTAAAGGGGCTGTTTGAAGAACCTACTTCTGCCCATTTACTTCTATTAAATATAATAATTGAAAGACCAATCAAAGGTGGCAACTGGCCAAACATCATATGCAAGCCTGTTTGCTCATTTAGCTATCTACTGTTCCAAGAGCACTGATTCTGAGGATTACAACTGGAATTGTAATTTGATGGTTAATTTTTCATCGAATAATGAGCTGTCAGTCCTTTGAGTAGAAAGTATTTTAAGAGGAACAATGCAGAAATGTGTAGCTCATGTTAGTGCCTCTGTCCTGAACAGTATTTTCTAAATTGTGATAGTCATATCCCCTCCTCTTCTTTTCTCCCTCTAGTCTCTTCTATTCCATCAATCTCTCGGTCCCCATCACCCTCCCCACCAATTACTCCCCTCCACCTTCTGTTCTGCAACTCTCCTCTCATCACTCCTTCTTTGCCCCAACACAATTTTGCATTTGCTCGTATCACTCCTCTCCGATCACCTTCGCTTTTCATCATCCTAATCCTTTAGCAACCCCATCCACCACCTTCGCCCTTACCCACTCTTCTCCGTCTATTCACCTCTCACTCCTTTCTCAGTTCAGATCTATCAATCACCCTCTTCCCATCACCCACTTTGCTCATTGTTCTTGTGCTATGCTTATTCATTCACCTCTAACATATCTTAATTACATTCTCTATCTTATGAGGCACATCGCTCTCATACACCCCTAATTAGTCCTGTTGTCATGTTTTTCTCTTCTACTCACTATTTTACTCTTCTTTCATCCACCTCTTTTCTTACCATTCTTTATTCGTTATCCTTCCTTTTTTCCCTTACCCTGTCCCCACACACTCCTCTAATTAATCTCCATTTCTCATCTCTGCGCCATTCCCATCACCATTTTCTCTTAGGAAAAACCTGGAATTTTTTATTAAGTTTACTACTGTAGATAGCCACAGTGGTGGAAGCTGCAGACATAGGTTTTTCAGGACTTTTGACGAAAAGACACCACCACACCCATAGCTGTGAGTTAATGCATTAATGGCCTAAGTGGGATATGTGCTCTTCTTTTCAAAACGTGCAAAAAAACAATTCTTTGCAGCTCAAATAAGTGTGCTGTTTATCAGAGATCATGGCCCTATAATCCATTTCTATCCACGTGATGAAAACAAAGAGTTTGTTGGGAGAGAATAAATGCACATTTCCCTGCACCCAAAAGGGTTCTATCTCCGAATTTAGGTCTTTCAGCTTATGTTAGACTGACTCATCTACCACCCTTGGAGATTTGAAGTAGGCAGGACAGTGTCAGGACGTGTTGTCAGAGCTGACAGAATAGCTGCCACTACCGTTCTTTGTATAGCAGGAACGTGCACTGCTCCTGCCCATTCTTTATCTGGGTTATGTTACTAAAACTTAGAAAAGTAAAAACGTGAGGCATTGGCAGTGACTTTTTTAATATAGTGCAACAAGTTAAGAATAGGGACACAGAAGGAAGAAAGTAAAACCACTACTAAGATATAAACTGGTTGTATGTTTATTTCCAATTACTTTTCTTAGGATGCCAAAATCATTTTAGATTGTTTCTGCCATATTCAGGGCCAACTGTAATTGCCAGGCAAGGGAAGGCCAAAGAACGCGGCAAGGTGTACTAAATTATGTAACAAGAAAATACAAATTATGTGGCCTAATGAGGCATAATTTGAAGCAGTATTCACCATTTTCTCATTTGTTCACCTTAACTGTGTGGACAAAGATTTCCCCTCACAAATATCACTTTAACATCTAAATACAGCAATCTGCAACAGAGAAGTAACTTGCCTGTTCGTGACAAAAGGCCTGCTACTGCATGGCTACACATGGTAGTGTTTTTTGGTACTTTTGATCTGTTTGAACTAGAAATATTTTTTTGTTAAAATCTGCTAATTATTGGCACTATGTGGCAAATGCAGCCAATCCATAATTATGCGGAAATCACCACATCTGCAGAATCACCAAATTTCAGTGATTCTGGCCAAATGTCATCTCTTTAATATTGTGTAATTGGTGCTTGCAGGTCTTTTTTTAATACAATAAACATGTCACAAGCATCCCTGCTTTTCATTTGCGCATTGAAACAGCCACCACCACACGGACTTCACAACTATCCCAGACACTTCAGTTAGCCCACCGCACTGGTGTTTGTCAGGAAGTTGACCAATTAGGATCAGAAAGCCAGGCTGCAAACCCACATGAATCATTAAGAAAAGAAACAAAATATATTTGTGTACTTCCATATGGAACTTGGGAGGGCAAGGGGACTACCTTGGCTTAGTCTGGCCCACCTGGCACCCCTGCTAGAGCCGGCCCTGGTTTCTCCTGGTGGGAATCAGGGAAAATCGGTCCACTAGATGCATTCCACTCATGAAAAAATGTTTACTATCAGTGTACCGAACTCAAAATAAACATTTGTTCCGAGCTTGGCATTAATCCTAAACAAACATGCACATCCTTCCTGACAATGTATTTGGGAAGCACGTACAAGCAGGGCTTACTGGAGCTTTTATCATCGTTTTAATGTTTCTGCTATTTCAGATATTCAGACTAAGGCTAATGTGCTCCATGTGTACCAACTGGAAGGGCTGTCGCTCTTAAGGGTGAATTCGCTATTCCCGTAGAATTCCAGAAAACACTCTGCTCCAGGTTCTCCAGGATGGCGGAACACCGTCGCCTTCTCAAAAACAGCTGTACGGCAACACCGCCTGCCAAAGGAGTATGTCATTCTATGAAAATTCCATAATGTGATGCTTAGGTAGAGCTTTACTTGGATCGATCTCGTGAATGTTGGCCCCTGGGTTATGTTCTGGCAACAATTACGCCGCAAGAAGGTTCCAGGAATGCAGTCTGTCTTTTCGCTTGCAGATGGCCTCTCTACCAAACAGGCTGTGTGCCCGCGTGCAAGGCAGTGGTAGCTGGCATTTTTGTTTTGTTGCAGTTTTACAAAGCGCGAACTCGAGCCACAGTTATTGGAGCGCTTTACATGAGCACCAATTACATTACATATAGTCACTTCTCCTCCAGCAGCGGGCAGATTACATGATTTAAGCTGACTCCTGTTGAGCCCACACCAAGACTGGTTCCCCAGTTGCAAAGGCTACAGCTGTGGCCGCAATGCGTCACCCCTTCTGTCTCTGTAAAAGTATAAGCCTACTTGTTACTTGCACAGGGTTGTATTTTTTATTGAACTGCTGAGTATACAAAGTTGTTTAGCACTTGAAACTGAGGACCTCGGTTACAAGCTTTTGGTGCAGGGCAGCGCCGCAAGTCTTTTTGCAGTGCTGTGCTGACCTGCGTCAAAAGAAAAGGGCAGGAATGCACTGTATCTACAGGATAAGGTGCATTTGTGTCCTTGTCTCCTGCGCTGGCGTACAAATTGCTGCCATGAGTCAAGAAAGGCACCTTTGCATCATGGTGCAAGGATGCCTGCATTGCGGGGATGATTGTTTTTGTACAGGAAGGGCCTTCCTGCACTAAAACGATCAGGAGAGGCGGCACATAGAAAGAGGAAAAAACAGAGAGAAATAATAATATTTTTCCCGTTACGTCACCCTCATGCCACCCCTGATGCATCTAAATTCATGGGTGTTGCATGGGAACACCCACTGCAACACCCATGGAACACCTCCCCGACGCAAAGTAAGGCAAAGCAGCAACTTGTGCTGCATTGCCTCACTCCATATCTACAGGGCCATGTAAGGCCACGCAAAGTGGCTTTGTGTGGCCTAGTAGCAATAGGTCAGCAGCCTGCGCCGCTGGTGCATCACAAAAAGTGCAGGCCGCTTCTAACTAAACTCCTGACTATTTAACCCAGAAGTGCATTAAGCGCACCATCTGATACAACAAAGAGCATCTGAGTTCACGTTAGTTCTGTAAGTGGTGAAACGTACTTCAAATAATGTTGCAGTAGTGACCCCTGGTGTCACTGTAGTATATATAAATACACTACCAGAATGCTGTGGATAAGGAGATATACAAGAACGCACAACACCCACTCCCTCCAGCCCTTTCCCCATTCTGATCTGTTGATGATATCTTTAAGTCAGAGGCGTAGCTGTACATAGTGCAGCAGGTGTAGTGGCAGTAAGCCCAGAGGCCTGAGGAGCCGACTGAACATTGGAGGTCCTCAACATTTTAAACAGGTGCAGCACCGAAGCTGAGATAGCACAGAGTCTGATATGCACGCATTCAAAACCTTCTTGAAGAGGTTGGCACCTGGGGCCAGTCGTATGACCATGTTTAGTAGTCGCAAACAGAGATTCGGCCTGTTTGCAATCGCTAAAATGGCCTCTGGCAAGTACAAACCCTATTTTTGAGTGGGTAACCTATTACTGACTCGCAAAATAGTGTTTGAGAGTCGCTATTAGGAAGGAGCTTGTCAAGGGCGTCCCTTCCTAATAGTGAATCACAGGGGGATGTACGATTGTTTTGCAACCAGAATGTGGTCGCAAAACAACAGCAGTTTACTGCCTACTTCAAGTAGGTGGTAAGCCAGTCCCAAACAGGAAGGGGTCCCAACTGAACCTCTTCCTCTTTGTGAATGGCAGCAAAATGAACAGAAACGTTTCATTTTTCTTTTTGAAACAAATTCCAGTTTCCTTTAAGGAAAATGGGCTGCATTAAAAAAAAAAGTAACTTTATTTAAAAGCGAACACAGACATGTTCTGTGCTATCTCAGCCTTGGTGCTGCACCTGTTTCAAATGTTGAGGACCTCCAGGCTGTCCCTAGCAGGCCACCATCCCTGTACTATTGCCCATTCCCAATGGGTCATAAATTGCGACCTGCCTAGTGCATATTTATGGGGCAGGTCAATTGCACCCCATTAGGAATCACTAAATGTGTCAGTGACACATTAGAACATTTCCTTTTGCGACTCGCAAATTACGAGTCACAAAAATTTGCAATTTGCGAGGCACAAAAGGAATGGTCGAACATCTGGCCCATGGACACTTGTCTAGAGCATAATTACCTAGGCTGTGGTGAGGCGGCTCCAAATAACAATAACCCACTAGGTTACGGCAATTTCTCAATATATGTAAAAACAAAGAATCAACACAAATAGTAGGTCTCTAAGCAAACAGCAGGAGGGTCAGGCGGAGCTTAGAGCTGTTCTACTCTGCTCCTGTAGTTGAGATGTTTTTGGGACAAGATTCAGGAGAGGCTATTGAGAATTTTGGGACTGGGCCAACTCTAGCTTACTACCACTGCCCAATTGGCACTGATTGTGGGGCAGGAGATGCTTTAGTGTTGGGTGTATAGTTCACAGTCTCAAGGCCTATGCACTCCCACTGCTCACATCTAGTCAGTTGTGAGTGTGGCGTGGCCCGTTTCATAGCCCAAGGCTGCAATTACACTGACTTGCCCTGTGAAACGTGTTTAATGTGATGATACCATCACTAGTAGATTGTTGCGAGGCCTCTTCAAGGAGTGCTGGTTGAGGAAATTTTCCCCATCGGTGAAAATGCTCTGTGAGCCAGGGAGAGTTTCACAACATTTGATCTGAGATACCTGTAGTCCTTAACCCCTTTCGTACGGGCGTCAGCCACTGGCCAACGCCTGAACTACCTCCCTGGTGTGGGTCACGACCAGTGGCCGACACCATGGAGGGGGTTAAAAAAATCCTTGGGTGCATCGCACCAGAGGATTTTATTTATTTATTTTCAAGCGCTGGGAAACACGGAAGAGCTTCCGTGTCTTCCCCCGACCCCCACCTGCCCCTTTGTGTCGCAGCACGCTGACGTCACAGTGTTGATTTCCCCATTGGAGCAGGAAGCGCCCGTAGGGCCGCTTCCTGCTCCGATGGGGAAAACGGCCCCAAACGGCCTTCCCCATGTTCCTGAACGCGTTTCCTGGCCCTCGATCACAGCACAGCTGCGATCGAGGGCCAGGAAACGCCACTAGACACCGGGGATTTCACTTGGGGGGGTCGGCCCCCTCAGAAAATGGGCCGGTCCCCCCCGGGCCATATTTTTAAATTTCAAGGCTGGGGCCCCCTGGGCAGGGCACGATTGCTCCACCCCTAGGGGCAATTTATTTTTTTTTTTTAATAAAGAAAATTACAGGGGGTCGCCCGTGGGTAGGGCGACCCCCTGTGGGGGCATTCTTTTTTTAGTAGTTTTAGGGTTTCCCTGGGGGCCATTTTGGCCCCCAAGGAAACCCTACAACTACCCAAAAAAATATAGATCTATATATATATGTATATATATATATATATATATAGAGAGAGAGAGAGAGAGAGAGAGAGAGAGAGAGATTTATATATAGATATATCAATCCATGTAGATAGATATATCTATCTACATGGATATATCTATAGATAGATATATATATATATATATATATATATATATATATATATATATATATATACATATATAGATCTATATATATCTATGTATGTATATATATATATATATATAGAGAGAGAGAGAGAGATCTTTCCATAGATATATCCATGTATATATATATATATATATATATATATATATATATATATATATATATAGATCACTTTTGTCAGTGCATGTGTGGTTTCCCTGGGGGCTGCAATCGGCCCCCAGGAAAACCAGGCCCACATATAAAAGTGATCTATATATATATCTTATATATATATATATATATATATCATATATATCTATATATATGTATATTTGCCACCAGTTGTCTTGCAGTTGCAGCTTGCGTCTTCAAAGCAGTGCACATACTTCAACTGACGCATTTCAACTATAGCTTTTAGGCAGCAATAAAAAAGTCAAGTAAGTCTTGTGATTATGTTTCTGCTACAAAAGGATCAGACTTTTGTCTAGTGGCAGTATTAGTGCCATAAAGAAGCGCAGAAGGTTTATATGACTACTGCAAAGAGCAAATCTGTATTTTATGTAAATAGCTGAGTACATTAGTAAAGTCAGCCACTACCTGCGCTATAATACGAATGAAATGTATGTGCGGGGTGGGGAGTGGCTATCGAGAGATGAAGAGCACATTTGCTGGTTGGTAATGAGGGAATCCGAGGAGGAGGACATGGGAGTGGGAGCACCAATAATGATTGTTGGACTGGGCGCAGGAGGTGCTAAAGACTGTGACGCATGGTATGTGACAAGGTGTTTGAGTGTCTTGAAAGAACGTGCTGATTGAGGGAAGAAGCGCAGGTAAGGTGGCCTCTACTGTTGCACGTATCACACACACCAGCAATTTTGTGACTGTCTATGTAGGCTAGTGTTTTAGAGAAACAGTTTAGCCAATAGCAGAGATGGCATCTTGATGGATGACTGCTGCTGACATCACTCAGGTTATAGAGGACAGCTCTGACATAGGATCAGAGACTGAGACAGCAGATACTGAGACAGCATCTGAGGGATAGGACAATGGCGCAGACTCTGGGAGTGAGTTTCAGTTGGAGGAGTTCCATTGGATAACTCCTTCCAGTAAATTGTGAGAGAGGTGATGAGGGCAGTCCTGTTGTCCCTTCGCAAGCACAGTCTGTGCAACAGGGCAATAGTGGGTTAACCCAACCCAGAGAGCAGGTGAATGCAGGGGCAAGCACAGAGAGGGTGCTCTCTTGGGAGCTCCCCAATTTAGTTCAGCCCCAAATTCCACTGCCCAAATTGTTTTGTGGAGACATCAAAATTATCTATCACAAAACAAACTGGTTTTGTAAGGCAGGCACCTGTGTTTTTGGTCCTGGGTTCAGTGGCTATCTAGGGAAACATACTAAACCCAAACATTTCTGGAAACTAGACATCCTGGGGAAGCCACAGGGGTGTGACTTGTGTGGATTCCCCAAAGTTTTCTTACCCAGAATACCCTGCAAAGCTGAAATGTTGAATAAAGACTCTATTTTTCTGTCACACAAACTACAGGAATATATTGTGATCCACAAAATTCCTACCACCCAGTGATTCACCTGTCCTGATAAAAACACGACCTCACTTGAGTGCCTATACCTAGTGCCTGCGTAAGGAATGGATCACCCCAGGGTCAACAGTTGCCTCATGTAAGTACCAACATTGACCGTTGTGTGATCTATTCCTGTCGCGGGCACTAGGCCTACCCACACAAGTGAGGTACCATTTTTATCGGGAGACTTGGGGTAACGCTGGGTGGAAGGAAATGTGTGGCTCCTCTCAGATTCCAGAACTTTCTGTCACCGAAATGTGAGGAAAAAGTGTATTTTTGGCCACATTTTAAGGTTTGCAAAGGATTCTGAGTAACAGAACCTGATCAGAGCTCCACAAGTCACCCCATCTTGGATTCCCCTAGGTGACTAGTTTTCAAAACTGTGTAGGTTTGCTAGGTTTCCCTAGGTGCCAGCTGGGCTAGAGGCCAAAATCCACAGCTAGGTACTTTGAAAAAAAACAGCTGTGTTTTCTTTGTGAAAATGTGATATCTCCACGTTGTGTTTTGGGGCATTTCCTGTCGCGGGCACTAGACCTACCCACACAAGTGAGGTATCATTTTTATCGGGAGGCTTGGGGTTGGGGGAACGCTGGGTGGAAGGAAATTTGTGGCTCCTCTCAGATTCCAGGACTTTCTGTCACCGAAATATGAGGAAAAAGTGTTTTTTGGCCACATTTTGAGGTTTGCAAAGGATTCTGGGTAACAGAACCTGATCAGAGCCTCACAAGTCACCCCATCTTGGATTCCCCTAGGTGTCTAGTTTTTAAAAATGTGCAGGTTTGGTAGGTTTCCCTAGGTGCCGGCTGAGGTAGAGGCCAAAATCCACAGCCAGGCACTTTGCAAAAAACAGCTCTGTTTTCTTTGTGAAAATGTGATGTGTTCACGTTGTGTTTTGGGGCATTTCCTGTCGCGGGCACTAGGCCTACCCACACAAAAGAGGTATCATTTTTATCGGGAGGCTTGGGGTTGGGGGAACGCTGGGTGGAAGGAAATTTGTGGCTCCTCTCAGATTCCAGGACTTTCTGTCACCGAAATATGAGGAAAAAGTGTTTTTTTGGCCACATTTTGAGGTTTGCAAAGGATTCTGGGTAACAGAACCTGATCAGAGCCTCACAAGTCACCCCATCTTGGATTCCCCTAGGTGTCTAGTTTTTAAAAATGTGCAGGTTTGGTAGGTTTCCCTAGGTGCCGGCTGAGCTAGAGGCCAAAATCCACAGCTAGGCACTTTGCAAAAAACAGCTATGTTTTCTTTGTGAAAATGTGATATCTCCATGTTGTGTTTTGGGGCATTTCCTGTCACTGGCACTAGGCCTACCCCCACAAGTGAGGTATCATTTTTATCGGGAGGCTTGGGGTTGGGGGAACGCTGGGTGAAGGAAATTTGTGGCTCCTCTCAGATTCCAGGACTTTCTGTCACCGAAATATGAGGAAAAAGTGTTTTTTTGGCCACATTTTGAGGTTTGAAAAGGATTCTGGGTAACAGAACCTGATCAGAGCCTCACAAGTCACCCCATCTTGGATTCCCCTAGGTGTCTAGTCTTTAAACATGTGCAGGTTTGCTAGGTTTCCCTAGGTGCCGGCTGAGGTAGAGGCCAAAATCCACAGCCAGGCACTTTGCAAAAAACAGCTCTGTTTTCTTTGTGAAAATGTGATGTGTTCACGTTGTGTTTTGGGGCATTTCCTGTCGTGGGCACTAGGCCTACCCACACAAATGAGGTATCATTTTTATCGGGAGGCTTGGGGGAACGCAGGGTGGAAGGAAATTTGTGGCTCCTCTCAGATTCCAGGACTTTCTGTCAACAAAATGTGAGGAAAAAGTGTTTTTTGGCCACATTTTGAGGTTTGCAAAGGGTTCTGGGTAACAGAGCCTGATCAGAGCACCACAAGTCAGCCCATCCTGGATTCCCCTAGGTGTCTAGTTTTTAAAAATGTGCAGGTTTGGTAGGTTTCCCTAGGTGCCTGGCTGAGCTAGAGGCCAAAATCCACAGCTAGGCACTTTGCAAAAAACAGCTATGTTTTCTTTGTGAAAATGTGATGTGTCCACGTTGTGTTTTGGGGCATTTCCTGTCGCAGGCACTACGCCTACCCACACAAGTGAGGTATCATTTTTATCAGGAGGCTTGGGGGAACGCTGGGTGGAAGGAAATTTGTGGCTCCTCTCAGATTCCAGAATTTTCTGTCACCGAAATGTGAGGAAAAAGTGTTTTTTTGGCCACATTTTGAGGTTTGCAAAGGATTCTGGGTAACAGAACCTGACCAGAGCCCCACAAGTCAGCCCCTCCTGGATTCCCCTAGGTGTCTAGTTTTAAAAAATGTGCAGGTTTGGTAGGTTTCCCTAGGTGCCGGCTGAGCTAGAGGCCAAAATCCACAGTTAGGCACTTTGCAAAAAAACATCAGATTTCAATGTAAAAATGTGATGTGTCCATGTTGCCTTTCCTGTCGCGAGCATTAGGCCTACCCACGCAAGTGAGGTACCATTTTTATCGGGAGACTTGGGGGAACACAGACATCTATTTACGAAATGGCCTGTAATTCAAATGCTAGTATGGGCACCCCGGAATTCAGAGATGGGCAAATAACCACTGCTGCTCAATACCTTATCTTATGCCCATTTTGGACATACAAAGGTTTTCTTGATACCTATTTTGCACTCTTTATATTTCAGCAAATGAATTGCTGTATAACAGGTATAGAATGAAAACCCATTGCAAGGTGCAGCTCATTTATTGGCTCTGGGTACCCAGGGATCTTGATGAACCTACAAGCCCTATACATCCCTGCAACCAGAAGAGTCCAGCAAAAGTTACAGAGTAAAACGCTGAGAAAATGGCTGTTTTTTTCAGCTCAATCTCAATATTTTTTTTCCAGCTGTTATTTTCTGTAGGAAAACCTTGTAGGATCTACACAAATGACCCCTTGCTGAATTCAGAATTTTGTCTACTTTTCAGAAATACTTAGCTTTCCGGCATCCAGTGTTGGTTTCACACCCATTCCTGTCACTAACTGAAAGGAGGATGAAAGCACCAAAAATAGTAAAAATGAAGTATGTCTCAGTAAAATGCCAAAATTGTGTTGAACAATGTGGTTTTCTGATTCAACTCTGCCTGTTCCTGAAAGCTGGGAAGATAGTGATTTTAGCATCGCAAACCCTTTGTTGATGCCATTTTCAGGGTAAACACCACAAGCCTTCTTCGGCAGCCCATTTTTCCAATTTGTTTGAAAAAAACAAAATGTTAGGTGTATTTTGGCTAATTTCTTGGTCTCCTCCAGGGGAACCCAGAAACTCTGGGTACCTTTAGAATCCCTAGGATGTTGGAAAAAAAGGATGCAAATTTGGCATGGATAGCTTATGTGGACAAAAAGTTGTGAAGGCCTAAGCGTGAACTACCCCAAATAGCCAAAAAAGGGCTCAGCACATGAGGGGGAAGGCCCAGCAGCTAAGAGGTTAAGAGAAGTCATCATGCAATTGAGGCAATATTCAAGTACCAAACATGTTGATGGAAAAGAGAAGCAGGGTCCATTGCTTGACCCTAATAGTTTTACTCCTGTGGTAGGAAGATGCCTGTAAAAGGATTTTAGCTCCCCCACATGCAATTTCAATATAGGTCTGCAAGTTTTAAGAACTAGAGAACATAAATGTTAAAATAAGTGACATAACATCACACAAACTAGGGAGCCTATAATCAGGAGACAGTACAAATGGTGAAGAATAGTACCTTTTCATGCTTTCAGTGCTTACTGTGAAACCCACTGATGAAGCATACAACATTAGATAGGTGAGGGTTCAGCATCCTTTGAATACATGAATGCAGAGCAATTTCATAAGAGGTTTTTTCTAGCACGAGTTTTGTACCTCCTGTATGTCTATTTATGGAGAGCCTACAATAGCCCTTTATCCCCTCACTCCCTCTTTAGTGTGTTAGCCACTTGTATTGTACCTATTTTCTATGTGCGAGAGGTCGTGTGGCAGTCCTCCTTCTATGTCCACCCGTTCTGCTGTTAGGGGAAGTTGTGTTGTTACTGTCCATGTTGTACCTGTATTGTGCTATGAAGCTGGATATAAAACGTTTCACTACACAAAATGATTTGCATGGCCTCTGCTTGTTTTAATGCATGATCTGAGTGAAAGAGTGAACCATCACACAATATGTGAGCAGAGATAATGTGAAATAAGCAATGTTTATTGTGTCGGTGACTTTAAATACAGCTGATGAGGGCCTCCATGTCATCTAAAACACCTCCAGCTCAACCCATAATATGTGTGAAAAGTCTTTAACAAAACGATGCTGTAGGAGGCTGGACTGGCTTGTAGTGAGTACCAAGGGGTACTTGCACCTTGCACCAGGCCCAGTTATCCCTTATTAGTGTATAGGGTGTCTAGCAGCTTAGGCTGATAGATAATGGTAGCTTAGCAGAGCAGCTTAGGCTGAACTAGGAGACGTGTGAAGCTACTACAGTACCACTTAGTGTCATATGCACAATATCATAAGAAAACACAATACACAGTTATACTAAAAATAAAGGTACTTTATTTTTATGACAATATGCCAAAGTATCTTAGAGTGTACCCTCAGTGAGAGGATAGGAAATATACACAAGATATATATACACAATAGCAAAAATATGCAGTATAGTCTTAGAAAACAGTGCAAACAATGTATAGTTACAATAGGATGCAATGGGGAAACATAGGGATAGGGGCAACACAAACCATATACTCCAGAAGTGGAATGCGAACCACGAATGGACCCCAAACCTATGTGACCTTGTAGAGGGTCGCTGGGACTATTAGAAAATAGTGAGAGTTAGCAAAATAACCCTCCCCAAGACCCTGAAAAGTGAGTGCAAAGTGCACCAAAGTTCCCCTAAGGACAAAATAGTCGTGTTAGAGGGAAAATGCAAGGAAAACACAAATCAGCAATGCAACAACGATGGATTCCTGACTGAGGGTACCTGTGGAACAAGGGGACCAAGTCCAAAAGTCACAAGCAGCTCGGAGATGGGCAGATGCCCAAGAAATGCCAGCGGTTGGTGCAAAGAAGCTCTTACTAGGCTGAAGAACTGTGAATACTGCAGGAACGACAAGGGCTAGAGACTTCCCCTTTGGAGGATGGATCCCCCACGCCTTGGAGAGTCGTGCAGAAGTGTTTTCCCGCCGGATGGATGCCAACAAGCCTTGCTACACGCAAATCGTGCGTTTGGCGTTTTTGGACGCTGCTGGGGCCCAGGAGGGACCAGGAGGTCGCAAATTGGACCTGCAGAGAGAGGGGACGTCGAGCAAGACAAAGAGCCCTCACTGAAGCAGGTAGCACCCGGACAAGTGCCAGAAACAGGCACTATGAGGATGCGTGAAACGGTGCTCGCCGAAGTTGCACAAAGGAGTCCCACGTCGCCGGAGACCAACTTAGAAAGTCGTGCAATGCAGGTTAGAGTGTCGTGGACCCAGGCTTGGCTGTGCACACAGGATTTCCGCCGGAAGTGCACAGGGGCCGGAGTAGCTTGCAAAGTCGCGGTTCCCAGCAATGCAGCCCAGCGAGGTGAGGCAAGGACTTACCTCCACCAAACTTGGGCTGAAGAGTCACTGGACTGTAGGGGTCACTTGGACGGTGTCGCTGGATTCGAGGGACCTCGCTTGTCGGGCTGAGAGGAGACCCAAGGGACCGGTAATGCAGCTTTTTGGTGCCTGCGGTTGCAGGGGGAAGATTCCGTTGACCCACGGGAGATTTCTTCGGAGCTTCTGGTGCAGAGAGGAGGCAGACTACCCCCACAGCATGCACAAGCAGGATAACAGTCGAGAAGGCGGCAGGATCAGCGTTACAGAGTTGCAGTAGTCGTCTTTGCTACTATGTTGCAGGTTTGCAGGCTTCCAGCGCGGTCAGCGGTCGATTCCTTATCAGAAGGTGAAGAGGGAGATGCAGAGGAACTCGGCTGAGCTCATGCATTCGTTATCTAAAGTTTCCCCAGAGACAGAGACCCTAAATAGCCAGAAAAGAGGGTTTGGCTACCTAGGAGAGAGGAAAGGCTACTAACACCTGAAGGAGCCTATCACAAGGAGTCTCTGACGTCACCTGGTGGCACTGGCCACTCAGAGCAGTCCAGTGTGCCAGCAGCACCTCTGTTTCCAAGATGGCAGAGGTCTGGAGCACACTGGAGGAGCTCTGGACACCTCCCAGGGGAGGTGCAGGTCAGGGGAGTGGTCACTCCCCTTTCCTTTGTCCAGTTTCGCGCCAGAGCAGGGGCTAAGGGGTCCCTGAACCGGTGTAGACTGGCTTATGCAGAATTGGGCACATCTGTGCCCAACAAAGCATTTCCAGAGGCTGGGGGAGGCTACTCCTCCCCGGCCTTCACACCATTTTCCAAAGGGAGAGGGTGTCACACCCTCTCTCAGAGGAAGTTCTTTGTTCTGCCATCCTGGGCCAGGCCTGGCTGGACCCCAGGAGGGCAGCTGCCTGTCTGAGGGGTTGGCAGCAGCAGCAGCTGCAGAGAAACCCCAGGAAGGGCAGTCTGGCAGTACCAGGGTCTGTGCTACAGACCACTGGGATCATGGAATTGTACCAACAATGCCAGGATGGCATAGAGGGGGCAATTCCATGATCATAGACATGTTACATGGCCATATTCGGAGTTACCATGGTGAAGCCACATATAGGTAGTGACCTATATGTAGTGCACGCGTGTAATGGTGTCCCCGCACTCACAAAGTTCAGTGAATTGGCTCTGAACAATGTGGGGGCACCTTGGCTAGTGCCAGGGTGCCCTCACACTAAGTAACTTTGCACCTAACCTTTACCAGGTAAAGGTTAGACATATAGGTGACTTATAAGTTACTTAAGTGCAGTGTAAAATGGCTGTGAAATAACGTGGATGTTATTTCACTCAGGCTGCAGTGGCAGGCCTGTGTAAAAATTGTCAGAGCTCCCTATGGGTGGCAAAAGAAATGCTGCAGCCCATAGGGATCTCCTGGAACCCCAATACCCTGGGTACTTCAGTACCATATACTAGGGAATTATAAGGGTGTTCCAGTAAGCCAATGTAAATTGGTAAAAAATGGTCACTAGCCTGTCAGTGACAATTTGGAAAGAAATGAGAGAGCATAACCACTGAGGTTCTGATTAGCAGAGCCTCAGTGAGACAGTTAGTCACTACACAGGTAACACATTCAGGCACACTTATGACCACTGGGGCCCTGGGTTACCAGGGTCCCAGTGACACATACAACTAAAACAACATATATACAGTGAAAAATGGGGGTAACATGCCAGGCAAGATGGTACTTTCCTACACAACCCCCCCCCAAACGAAGGACAATAAGACTAGCCATTACCTGATGAGTCTTCATTGTCTAAGTGGAAATATCTGGAGAGTCCATCTGCATTGGAGTGGCTACTCCCAGGTCTATGTTCCACTGTATAGTCCATTCCCTGTAGGGATATGGACCACCTCAACAATTTAGGATTTTCACCTTTCATTTGTTTTAGCCAAAGTAGAGGTTTGTGGTCTGTCTGAACAATGAAGTGAGTGCCAAACAGGTATGGCCTCAACTTCTTCAGAGCCCAGACCACAGCAAAGGCCTCCCTCTCAATGGCAGACCAACGCTTTTCTCTAGGGGTCAACCTTCTACTAATAAAAGCAACAGGTTGATCCTGGCCCTCAGAATTAAGTTGTGATAGGACTGCCCCTACTCCTAATTCAGATGCATCAGTTTGGACATAGAATTTTTTAGAGTAACAAGGGCTTTTCAGGACAGGTGCAGAGCACATGGCCTGCTTCAGCTCCTCAAAAGCTTTCTGACAGTTTGCTGTCCATAATACCTTTTTAGGCATTTTCTTGGATGTGAGGTCATTAAGAGGGGCTGCAATGGAGCCATAGTTCTTAATGAACCTCCTGTAATACCCAGTGAGGCCTAGGAAGGCTCTCACCTGAGTCTGAGTGGTAGGGGGAACCCAATCAATAATAGTTTGGATTTTCCCCTGAAGTGGTGCAATCTGTTCCCCACCAACAAGGTGTCCCAGATAAACCACCTTACCCTGCCCTATCTGGCACTTTGAAGCCTTGATAGTGAGGCTTGCCTTTTGCAGGGCCTCCAAAACTTTCCAAAGGTGGACCAGGTGATCATCCCAGCTGGAGCTAAAGACAGCTATATCATCCAAATATGCTGCACTGAAAGCTTCCAGCCCTTGCAGGACTGTGTTCACCAACCTCTGAAAAGTGGCAGGTGCATTTTTCAAACCAAAAGGCATTACAGTAAACTGGTAATGTCCTCCAATGGTAGAAAATGCAGTCTTAGGTTTAGCATCTTCTGACATTTTGATCTGCCAATACCCTGCAGTCAAATCAAAAGTGCTTAGATACTTGGCAGATGCCAGTGTATCTATTAGCTCATCTGCCCTGGGTATAGGGTGAGCATCAGTTTTGGTTACCAAGTTGAGACCTCTATAGTCTACACAAAACCTCATTTCCTTCTTTCCATCTTTAGAATTGGGTTTTGGTACCAGTACCACAGGAGAAGCCCATGGACTGTCAGAGTGCTCAACCACTCCTAGTTCCAACATCTTCTGAACTTCTTGCTTTATGCAGTCCCTGACATGGTCAGGCTGCCTATAGATCTTACTTTTGACAGGTAAACTGTCTCCAGTATCTATAGTGTGCTCACACCAAGAAGTGGTGCCTGGCACAATGGAGAAGAGTTCTGAAAATTGTCCTAGGAGATTTATGCAATTATCTTTCTGCTCAGCAGTAAGACAATCAGCCAAAACTACACCTTCCACAAGAGCATCTTGTTCTGTGGAAGAGAAGAGATCAGGTAGAGGATCACTGTCTTCTTCCTGTCCCTCATCTGTTGCCATGAGCAGGGTGAGATCAGCCCTGTCATAGTAGGGTTTCAGGCGGTTGACATGGAGCACCCTAAGGGGACTCCTGGCAGTGCCTAAGTCAACCAAGTAGGTGACTTCACCCTTCTTTTCAACAATTGTGTGGGGTCCACTCCATTTATCTTGGAGTGCTCTTGGGGCCACAGGCTCCAAGACCCACACTTTCTGCCCTGGTTGGTACTGAACCAAAACAGCCTTCTGATCATGCCATTGCTTCTGGAGCTCTTGGCTGGCCTGAAGGTTTTTACTGGCCTTTTTCATGTACTCAGCCATCCTTGATCTGAGGCCAAGTACATAATCCACAATATCCTGCTTAGGAGCTTTTAAAGGTTGTTCCCAACCCTCCTTTACAAGTGTGAGTGGACCCCTAACAGGGTGTCCAAAAAGAAGTTCAAAGGGGCTGAAGCCCACTCCTTTCTGGGGTACCTCCCTGTAGGCAAAAAGGAGGCATGGTAGAAGGATATCCCATCTCCTGCGGAGTTTTTCAGGGAGTCCCATAATCATGCCTTTGAGAGTTTTATTAAATCTCTCCACCAGTCCATTTGTTTGTGGATGATAGGGTGTTGTGAACTTGTAAGTTACACCACACTCCTTCCACATGGCCTTTAAGTATGCAGACATGAAATTGCTTCCTCTGTCTGATACTACTTCCTTTGGGAAGCCCACCCTGGAAAATATTCCCAGGAGGGCCTTTGCCACTGCAGGAGCTGTAGTGGTCCTTAAAGGAATAGCTTCAGGATATCTTGTGGCATGGTCCACTACCACCAAGATAAACCTATTGCCTGAAGCAGTAGGAGGGTCAAGGGGGCCAACTATGTCAACCCCTACCCTTTCAAAGGGAACCCCAACCACAGGCAGTGGGATAAGGGGTGCCTTTGGAGTGCCACCTGTCTTGCCACTGGCTTGACAGGTTTCACAGGACTTGCAAAATTCTTTTGTGTCCTCAGACATCCTAGGCCAATGAAACAATGGTACCAATCTGTCCCAAGTTTTCATTTGACCCAGGTGCCCAGCTAAGGGAATGTCATGTGCCAGTGTTAGGAGGAACTTTCTGTACTCCTGAGGAATCACTAATCTCCTGGCAGCTCCAGGTTTAGGATCCCTATGCTCAGTGTACAAGAGGTTGTCCTCCCAGTAAACTCTGTGTGAGTCACTGACATCCCCATTAGCCTGTTTGACAGCTTGCTGTCTGAGACCCTCTAATGTGGGACAGGTTTTCTGTGCCACACTCAGCTCCTCTCTGGCAGGCCCCCCTTCACCCAAAAGCTCAGCAGTGTCTGCTTCCAGCTCCTCTGGTGTAGGTTCTGCACAGGGAGGGAATTCTTCTTCCTCAGAAGTAGAATCCACTGTAGAGGGAGGGATAGTAGGAAGTGGTTTGCTTCTACTAGCCCTAGCTTTAGGGAGCACTTGGTCCATTGTTCCAGGATCCAAGCTTCCCTGTCCTTTTTGCTTTTTGGCCTGAGCCCTTGTCAAAGCAAAAATATGCCCTGGGATGCCCAGCATTGCTGCATGGGCCTCCAACTCCACATCTGACCAAGCTGATGTCTCCAAATCGTTCCCTAATAGACAGTCTACAGGTAAATCTGAAGCTACCACAACTTTCTTTGGACCAGATACCCCCCCCCAGTTGAGATTTACAACAGCCATGGGGTGGCTTTGTGTTATGTTGTGAGCATCGGTTACTTGGTACTGGTGTCCAAGTATGTGTTGTTCAGGGTGCACCAGTTTCTCAATCACCATTGTGACACTGGCACCTGTGTCCCTGTAGGCCTGGACCTCAACACCATTTATTAGGGTTAGTTGCTTGTACTTCTCCAAGTTATGGGGGCAAGCAACCAAAGTGGCTAAATCAATAGCCCCTTCAGAGACTAAAGTAGCCTCTGTGGTCTCCCTAATCAGACCAACCCCAACTAAATTACCAAAAGTGAGCCCAGCTACTCCCTTGGATTGGCTATTAGTAGGTTTGCTCCCACCACCACTGCTATTAGTAGGGACACTAGGTGTAGCAGTAGGGGTTGTAGTGGTAGGAGCTGTGGTGCCTTTCTTTGGACAACTGGGATCTGTTGTCCAATGGCCTTTTATCTTACATAAATAGCACCATGGTTTCTTTTCCTTGTTCTGATTAAAGGAGGATTTGGGCCCACCACCCCCACCAGAGTGTTTTTGTGGGCCTGGTGAAGACTCATTTTTAGATTTGTCCCCACCCTTGTCAGAAGACTTACCATCCTTCTTTTTGTTGCCATCTTTGTCACCCCCTGTATGAACTTTTCTGTTCACTCTTGTTCTGACCCATTTGTCTGCCTTCTTTCCCAATTCTTGGGGAGAGGTCAGATCAGAGTCCACCAAGTACTGGTGCAACAAATCAGACACACAATTATTAAGAATATGCTCTCTCAGGATCAAGTTATACAGGCTGTCATAATCAGCAACTTTACTGCCATGTAACCACCCCTCCAAGGCCTTCACTGCCTGGTCAATGAAATCAACCCAGTCTTGTGAAGACTCCTTTTTGGTATCTCTGAACTTTATCCTGTACTGTTCAGTGGTTAAGCCATAACCATCCAGGAGTGCATTCTTAAGAACTTGGAAATTGTTAGCATCATTTTCTTTTACAGTAAGGAGCCTATCCCTACCTTTTCCAGTAAATGATAGCCATAGGATAGCAGCCCACTGCTTTTGAGGGACATCCTGTACAGCACAGGCCCTCTCAAGTGCAGCAAACCACTTGTTAATGTCATCCCCCTCCTTGTAAGGGGGAACTATCTTATGCAGATTCCTGGAATCATGCTCTTTTGCAGGATGACTATGGGGAATACTGCTGCTGCCACCATGGGTATCTAAACCCATCTTCTGTCTTTCCCTCTCTATTTCTAAAGACTGTCTATCCAAATCCAGCTGTTGCTTCTTGAGCTTCAGTCTGGTTTGCTCCACTCTCAATCTATTGAGCTCCCTTTCTAACAATCTGTCATCAGGGTGGGTGGGAGGGACATTTCTAGATACAGAGGTATGATGGGAATGAACAGAAGGAGACCTGTCCCTTACCAAGGGCACCCTAACAGCTTGGCTACCAGCATAATGTGAGAGCACATCATCAGTATGATGTGATTCAACCTCTGTACCAACTATGCTAGACTGTCTAGTAATGGGCAGGCTGAGAAGTTTCTTTCCTGAACCTTTTCCTGGGGGAGTCCCTGGATCAGATTGAGAACCATTAGCTACTTTTTCTACAGATTGGGCACTTATGGCCTTATCCTGTACTCTAAGCATATTAATTAACAGTTCTAAGGAAGGATTCTTCCCTACACTCAAACCTCTCTCTATGCAGAGACTCCTTGCTCCTTTCCAGCTAAGGTGATCATATGCAAGTTTGGACAGTTCAACTTTTTGGCCTGTGCCAGACATTTTTAGAGAGAGTTAAAGTGATAGACAAAGAGAAAAAAGTTTTCAGAACTTTTTGGAAAGACAGAAAAAACTTTTTAAACTTTTAAGAACTTTTTGAAAGTTTAGAAGTACTTTTCAGCACTTAGAAAAGAGTGAAAAGAGGAAATTCTAAACTTTTTGGCTATGTGTATATACACTGACCTTGTTTTGTATATTTTTCTCTTATGAAAAGTACAATGACAAGAGTGGTAAGTAGTCTCAAAGCACTTATCCCACCGCTGCACAACCAATGTAGGAGGCTGGACTGGCTTGTAATGAGTACCAAGGGGTACTTGCACCTTGCACCAGGCCCAGTTATCCCTTATTAGTGTATAGGGTGTCTAGCAGCTTAGGCTGATAGATAATGGTAGCTTAGCAGAGCAGCTTAGGCTGAACTAGGAGACGTGTGAAGCTACTACAGTACCACTTAGTGTCATATGCACAATATCATAAGAAAACACAATACACAGTTATACTAAAAATAAAGGTACTTTATTTTTATGACAATATGCCAAAGTATCTTAGAGTGTACCCTCAGTGAGAGGATAGGAAATATACACAAGATATATATACACAATAGCAAAAATATGCAGTATAGTCTTAGAAAACAGTGCAAACAATGTATAGTTACAATAGGATGCAATGGGGAAACATAGGGATAGGGGCAACACAAACCATATACTCCAGAAGTGGAATGCGAACCACGAATGGACCCCAAACCTATGTGACCTTGTAGAGGGTCGCTGGGACTATTAGAAAATAGTGAGAGTTAGCAAAATAACCCTCCCCAAGACCCTGAAAAGTGAGTGCAAAGTGCACCAAAGTTCCCCTAAGGACAAAATAGTCGTGTTAGAGGGAAAATGCAAGGAAAACACAAATCAGCAATGCAACAACGATGGATTCCTGACTGAGGGTACCTGTGGAACAAGGGGACCAAGTCCAAAAGTCACAAGCAGCTCGGAGATGGGCAGATGCCCAAGAAATGCCAGCGGTTGGTGCAAAGAAGCTCTTACTAGGCTGAAGAACTGTGAATACTGCAGGAACGACAAGGGCTAGAGACTTCCCCTTTGGAGGATGGATCCCCCACGCCTTGGAGAGTCGTGCAGAAGTGTTTTCCCGCCGGATGGACGCCAACAAGCCTTGCTACACGCAAATCGTGCGTTTGGCGTTTTTGGACGCTGCTGGGGCCCAGGAGGGACCAGGAGGTCGCAAATTGGACCTGCAGAGAGAGGGGACGTCGAGCAAGACAAAGAGCCCTCACTGAAGCAGGTAGCACCCGGAGAAGTGCCAGAAACAGGCACTACGAGGATGCGTGAAACGGTGCTCGCTGAAGTTGCACAAAGGAGTCCCACGTCGCCGGAGACCAACTTAGAAAGTCGTGCAATGCAGGTTAGAGTGCCGTGGACCCAGGCTTGGCTGTGCACACAGGATTTCCGCCGGAAGTGCACAGGGGCCGGAGTAGCTTGCAAAGTCGCGGTTCCCAGCAATGCAGCCCAGCGAGGTGAGGCAAGGACTTACCTCACCAAACTTGGGCTGAAGAGTCACTGGACTGTGGGGGTCACTTGGACGGTGTCGCTGGATTCGAGGGACCTCGCTCGTCGGGCTGAGAGGAGACCCAAGGGACCGGTAATGCAGCTTTTTGGTGCCTGCGGTTGCAGGGGGAAGATTCCGTTGACCCACGGGAGATTTCTTCGGAGCTTCTGGTGCAGAGAGGAGGCAGACTACCCCCACAGCATGCACAAGCAGGAAAACAGTCGAGAAGGCGGCAGGATCAGCGTTACAGAGTTGCAGTAGTCGTCTTTGCTACTATGTTGCAGGTTTGCAGGCTTCCAGCGCGGTCAGCAGTCGATTCCTTATCAGAAGGTGAAGAGGGAGATGCAGAGGAACTCGGCTGAGCTCATGCATTCGTTATCTAAAGTTTCCCCAGAGACAGAGACCCTAAATAACCAGAAAAGAGGGTTTGGCTACCTAGGAGAGAGGAAAGGCTACTAACACCTGAAGGAGCCTATCACAAGGAGTCTCTGACGTCACCTGGTGGCACTGGCCACTCAGAGCAGTCCAGTGTGCCAGCAGCACCTCTGTTTCCAAGATGGCAGAGGTCTGGAGCACACTGGAGGAGCTCTGGACACCTCCCAGGGGAGGTGCAGGTCAGGGGAGTGGTCACTCCCCTTTCCTTTGTCCAGTTTCGCGCCAGAGCAGGGGCTAAGGGGTCCCTGAACCGGTGTAGACTGGCTTATGCAGAATTGGGCACATCTGTGCCCAACAAAGCATTTCCAGAGGCTGGGGGAGGCTACTCCTCCCCGGCCTTCACACCATTTTCCAAAGGGAGAGGGTGTCACACCCTCTCTCAGAGGAAGTTCTTTGTTCTGCCATCCTGGGCCAGGCCTGGCTGGACCCCAGGAGGGCAGCTGCCTGTCTGAGGGGTTGGCAGCAGCAGCAGCTGCAGAGAAACCCCAGGAAGGGCAGTCTGGCAGTACCAGGGTCTGTGCTACAGACCACTGGGATCATGGAATTGTACCAACAATGCCAGGATGGCATAGAGGGGGCAATTCCATGATCATAGACATGTTACATGGCCATATTCGGAGTTACCATGGTGAAGCCACATATAGGTAGTGACCTATATGTAGTGCACGCGTGTAATGGTGTCCCCGCACTCACAAAGTTCAGTGAATTGGCTCTGAACAATGTGGGGGCACCTTGGCTAGTGCCAGGGTGCCCTCACACTAAGTAACTTTGCACCTAACCTTTACCAGGTAAAGGTTAGACATATAGGTGACTTATAAGTTACTTAAGTGCAGTGTAAAATGGCTGTGAAATAACGTGGATGTTATTTCACTCAGGCTGCAGTGGCAGGCCTGTGTAAGAATTGTCAGAGCTCCCTATGGGTGGCAAAAGAAATGCTGCAGCCCATAGGGATCTCCTGGAACCCCAATACCCTGGGTACCTCAGTACCATATACTAGGGAATTATAAGGGTGTTCCAGTAAGCCAATGTAAATTGGTAAAAAATGGTCACTAGCCTGTCAGTGACAATTTGGAAAGAAATGAGAGAGCATAACCACTGAGGTTCTGATTAGCAGAGCCTCAGTGAGACAGTTAGTCACTACACAGGTAACACATTCAGGCACACTTATGAGCACTGGGGCCCTGGGTTACCAGGGTCCCAGTGACACATACAACTAAAACAACATATATATACAGTGAAAAATGGGGGTAACATGCCAGGCAAGATGGTACTTTCCTACAGATGCAAGCAGCAGTTAGATGTGTCTAGAGTCACAGAAAGAAATAATAAAGATCTGTGACAGCCTTCTTGAATTAGTCTTCGGTGGTTTGTTTGATTTAGGCAGAGCGCTAAAAACACCACTGTGATGCTTCATGCATTGAAGGGCAGCATAGATTCCAGGTGCGGACCCGCAAGGGCAGCCAGTGCCACAGAACCATGATTATTGCTGTGTTGTACTCCCCAAACAGCAGTCAGCGGGCTCATTTCCATTGTTTGCACCAGCCTCTACGTCACCCTTGCAACAATACTACTTTTAGCGTCAGCTTTCGGCTACGTGGGTGAGTGGCAATCAAATAGAATGTGAGTCCCAATCTCTAATCATTGATTGTGAGAAGTACACCCATAGGCTACGTGCCCAATGTACAAAGGGCTGGTCGCAAACAAGGATATGCAAATTGAACATAACAAGTTTGTGAACCGTCTTTCATTTTGTGTAGCGCCTGATATACTAATTAGTCACATCGCAAAATATACATTTGGAGATGGTTGTAAAATCCCCTGCCACATGAAAATTAAAGAGGGATGTCACATACTGTTGCTCTATCAGAGAGGCTGCAAGTGCAGAGATGGAAGTAAACGACAGCAGATCTCATTTCCTGTGTTCATATTCTATGTATGTCGACACTTTATTTCAGAAAGCAGGCTTTGTCCCTTAAGGACATAGGTGCTACTTAAAAAAATGATGGTCAGTAACTGATCAATGGTTTCCAACTACAATTGCAAATCATTAGTAGGAGAAGCAGTGTCCCTTTCACAGCCCATATTTGCAGTATGAAAAGGGTCACAAACTCCCTTTTGCAAATGCTGCACTCGCAAAAGAGGTTTCACATGCAGCAAAACCTTCTGAGGCTGTAAAGGCTATTTTTCATGATTGGGAGGCTATGCTTTTGCACAAGTGTTTTTGCATATGAAGCCCTAGATTTTATTGTATTGTACTACAGCACCTATACAGTGCTTACTATCCTATGTTTGGTGCTGAAGTGTTTGCCTGCATGGGTAGCACACTACACCATAAAGGGTGTGGTTGGAAGAATGTTGTCTTTACCTTGATTTTATGTTGGAAGTGTTTCCATGTTGTGTTTGATGACCACCAAGGATCGATTATTGTCTTATGGGACACAGTGCACAGCAGTGTGGTGGGCAATGAAGTGTGAGAGACAGACGTGCAGTTTATTGGTTTTCAATATTTCAGTATGCTAGACGCTTTGAGCAGTTCTGCAGGTACCTTTATGGTATTTTTGTATGATATAGTCTGCTTAGCTGGTTACTTCTCTGGCTTGTCAAATCTGAGATTTTGTGTATAGGTGTGGTCCTCAGCTGGCATGGTTGGAGACAGAGTGAAGTGGAGAGATCTGTTGGGATGAGCATTGCTGTTGTGGAAGTGAAGACCCATACTCCAAAATTCAGAGCACCTGAAATGGAACTCTGTCAGTCCCACTCCAGGGTTGATCTTGCATTAAAAAGCACCCTCCCCAACATTAGACCCCACATAAATCTAGCAGAGTAGAAAATAATAAATGGGAGCACTCAATAACTGAGTTCCAGAGCCAAAAAAGTTAATGGTTTATTACAGAATCTCAAACAGCACAGAGTAATGCAAAATATGCTACAAGGGCTCAAATGAAAAGTACATAAACAGAAATCAGAATGATTATAAGTTCCAAATGAATAGCAAAATCAAAAAGAAATTAGGACATCAACTCTAGAGGAACAGGGAAGTCTTTTGGTTCACCCCCAAAAGCAAGGAGTTCTTATACCCTTTTCTTGTGTGCAAAATTAGAGAAAACTGCAGTTTCAGCATAGCATGTTCAAAGATACCACAATTGGCAAATCAGAGTGTAGAGCGTCACTAATAAGTTTAGCCCACTAGCTAATTTCAGCGGAAACCTCGAGCAAATTCAGCAGCATGTTGTCATCACAAGTTCAACTAATAATGCAATTTTTCTAAATAATGGGCTATACAACAGTAGAAGAATGCTAACCCAACATAAGATCTACAGGAGGAAGGACCTTAGGTACCTTGCACCATTAGGAACACAAAAAAATTAATTCACAATACATGCATGTTAAGTAGCAATATTTGATTATATAATTATTTGTTTCTCCTTGGAGCCTGTGAAGAGAAGAAGCACAGGAGAATGAGACGGGTGCGAGGGGAGGAACAGAAGTGAGTTGAACAGCATTAAAACAGGAACCAGGTTGATTCAAAATGGAGTTTGCAGCAAAATGTGTCCCAATTTAAATACACAAAAACACACTTTTGAACATTATTTTGAAATAATTTTAAGCACATTCAAAATGATTTTTAGATCACTGCATTGAATCAGTTATTAAAATATTAATCAGTAATATTTAAATGCACTTCTAAAAACATTTCAACAGTTTCTCTCCTTGGACTATTCTAATAATCACAAAAAAAAATTAATAAAATTTAATTAAACAGGAAATCATTTAGTAGACAATGTAATGACTACATTTTCTTGAATTCTCTTCTGCCGTCTTCACCTGATTGTAGACATGATCTTTAATCCAATCTAACTCACAATTTTCCTTCTTAGATATTTTACTTTTCATCAATCTATTGTTCCTTTTATTCCCACATCTACTAAGTAAGCACTTGTTTATTTTACTAAAAATTTCTAAGACAATTGCACAAACCATTTTAATTATTACAGGGGTTATTATAAACCTTAAGGTATTACCTCCCAGATTATTCACCCATTCACCAACCTTACCAAAACCCTTTTGTAGTTCACTGAACCAGTAACCTACACTTACCCATAACCCAGGTACTTTAATAGATTGCATCACATATGGAATGTTAGTAATGTTAGCAATGCAAGTCTATATCCTTAGTAATACCCAGCACTTTGTCTTTATTACCTTACAGACTCCTCCTTCGTTTACCACAAGAATATCTAATGCTAATCTGTTCTGCATAGTCAGAGCTCTAACAGAAGCCATTTCCATATTTACATGTTTTCAAAGCTCTAGCGGTGTATATAGTAAGTCTATCCACTAAAGTAGACAAAAGCTTAATCTTTACATAATTCAGTGCTACACCTACTAAAGGAACCATTGCCCCTAAAACTGCACTACTAAAGCTCCTTTTAGCCCTGTGGAGATTTTTACTTTATCTACTTAATGTGATACAATCAAGGTAATAATAAAGCCAAGTAACAAGATCCAACCCAATTTAGTGGCAAATGAATACAAGCAGTTTTCCCACAATCATAATAAATTCCCCTCAGAATTGGTTCACCTCTCAGTAAATAATTTCCATTCACCTCATAACTTCTTTTACTAACACTTGCTCTTCTCTTGCAGATTGAGCCTTAACATTCCTTAAAGGTCTCTTTCTAATCACTCCCTTTCTCCTGTTCCACCCTAAACCTAGGATGTACATCCTTTGCTTGCTCATCTACAATCTTTTATTCTTCCAAATTTCTCACAACTTTAATTGCCCTGTCATTCTCTAATAAATTTGTTTGCTTCCATACTCAAACTACATACTCACTCCACATTGGTAACTTTAATTTCATGCTTAGTTTGCTCAATTCTCAAAACATCTTTAAACTTGACATGCAATTGATCTCTTCTTATAGGAAGATTCTCCAAAGAAACAATAAAATCAGGCAATGAAGGAGAAAGGAAATCATTATTAAATATAACAAAATCAACATTAGAAGGTAAAGCATAGGAGATCGAAAGATGCTCGTAGGTTATTTCCACTCTGACCGAAGTAAGAAGACAGCTACAAATAAAGCAAGTGCCAATCTTTATGATCTCAACATAGTCCTGAATCATTCTTATTTAAATACTACCATGAAAAACACTAAATAAATTATGATTATGCTGTACTATAGTATGTTTCAGGTTATTCTTCACAGTAGTTAATTAATCAGAAGCATATCCCACCATGGATAGTAAGCATACCAACAGCTCAACTAAAACTAATAACATTATTTATATAATTATTAACCCTGCAATTTTACAGTATCTGCTGTACTGCATCTTCTACTTGAGACAAAAAAGTTTTCTGGAAAACTCAAAATCAGCAAACATTTTCTTTGGAACAATATTTTTCTTCTTATTTTTTTAAAACAATAATCAAAATACACATTCAAAAATAATCTTCTCTGCTTCGAGAGTCTTTTCAAACATGTTTTCAAAAGCTCATTTCTGTCATCAAGTCTCCTTAAATGTATTGTCTAATTCAGTTATTGTCTTTCATTTTAAATTTGCTTATCAGTGGTTTTTTTTCTTTCAAGGTGGTTCTTCTGTCTCTGTTTCACACTGAGATTCTGTGTCAAACATCTACTGGCAATTCTTCACTCCACTATAATTCTCTACATCTGTTTCTTCCACCTCTTCTTCAGACACTGTAGCTTACTGCACCCATTCAGGTGAGGTATACTTTCTATTTGGCACTTTCCTTCTATTTGACCCTTTGGCCACTTGTGATTCACTTTCACTAGTTTCAGTCTCCATCTGTCTCTCAGGCTTCTCAATTGGTTCACAGTGCTTTCTATTCCAAGTTATTTTCCGTGGAATATCTTCTTCAGTTTTTCTTTATTCAACAACAGTGTTCACCACTGCTTCTGTACTTTCCACTGAACTCAGATTTGAACTTGAGATTTAACAAGTTGTGTCTGCTTTGTTTACTGTGAAATTCTTTCTACCTCTTGAGGTCTTTGTAAGTCTAATTTTCAACTTTGCCTCCTCTGATTGGATCAGAGGCTACTTCTTCGGCTGCCCCTCATGCGTTTGACTTTTGCACTGTAGAAGCTCTTCACTCTGATCCCTTTGAAACTGGACTTCGGAAATTTTGGGTTCTTCATCAGAACTTTCACTATACTGAAACAATTTGTTTCACACCATCACTTTAATCTTCGCCAGCTTCAATAATTTCACACCCTCTGTATCCACTCTGCGGATGTGTGCTTGGCCTTGAGCTTGACTTTGCACTTGACTCTGCATTTGACTAAGGAGTTTAGTCAGTTTCAGATTTTGTCATCATGATCACTTCTCCTCCAAACAGCTCTTCGTCATGGTTTTTCGAATTGCTAGCCACTCTCCTGGAGTCAAATTGTGGAAAAGAATATCTTTTGTGTTTTCTGTTGCCACATTCACCTGATGAGAGACAGATTTCACCATATCAGCCAGACCCTTGCAGTAATCCAGCACATTGTCATCATTTATTGAAACTAGTGCAGCTGATGGAATATATGCAAGCCTCCTTGCCCTGCTCATGATAATTGCATGAGGGGACAAACCAGTCTTTCTGTCTGGTGTACATCTCATGCTTATCAAAACAACAGGAAGAGTGTCAGGCCATTTCAAACCAGTTGAAGCACAAACGTATGCCAGTTTACTCTTGAGAGTACTATTTTCCCTATCCACTATGGATGATAGCTACAGTGGAGCCTCTGGTAGATCTGAAATGCAGTACAGATAATTTGCAAAACCTCATCTTTAAAGTGTGTACCACGATCTGTCTCAATAGAAGTGGGAATCCAAACCTTGGCATCAACTCCCTTGACAACAATTTTGCAACTGTAAAGCTATCTGTTCTCCCAGTGGATAGGCCTCAACCCATTTAGAAAACATGCAATCGCTAGGAACTATTTTAAACAATTGTAATTCAGAATCTCAATAAAGTCTGCTTGCAATCTTGTAAATGGGCCCTCTGATTTGCCAATATGGTTCATGGCCATAACAGCCTTCTTTCCCTGATTATTTAACTGACACACCATGCACCTTCCAAAAACATCCTCAGCAACATTTTGAAATTCGGTATTCTCGAAATACTTGTTAAAATTCCAAGCAAACCATCTCTCCCTGCATGTGACCTGCTGTACCAGTATTTGTACCATGGATATAACAATGAATCTGGAGAACATGTTTACCGTCAGCATTTGAATGGAAGTCTTGATTGTTCTTTTTGTACCCTAATATTTCCTGTCTTTTTCATCATCATCAGGTATGGCTTCTTAAAGAGCTATCAGCTCAAAGAATTTTGAATGGAATTCATAAACAAATAATTAACTGTTTCTGCATTTTGTACTATACTGATCCTTGATTCCTCATCTCAACTTTTCTGTATGTGTGACTAAATGCTTTTTCAGACCGGGGCAACACACTTGACCACAGCAATTTCCTTTGGCTGTGATGTTGCTTTCAATAAATCCAGTATTTAAGCATCATTTTTAATTGGGGCCCCAGAAGATGTCATAAAATCCATTTGGGACCAGAGTTGAACAAAATCATCCACAACCCCAAAACCATACTGACTGTCTGTGTAAATCATCACATTCACATTCTCTGACAGGCAGAATTCTCTTGTCAATGCAACTAACTCCCCCACTTGTGCTAAAGTTATATTCAGCAGAGAAGATGCTTCCAACACCTTAGGAATGAAACATAACCCCATGAGCAGCTCTCAGTGCTCCATACAGGCCCCTCAAACAAAAACCATCAACAAATAATGTCAGATCAGTCATTTGCAGAGGAGTTTCATTTATATCTTGCCTTGGTTTTGAGCATAATTTAGTCACCTTTAGACAATCATGTTCACGGCTATTTTTAACATCATCAAGTTCCCTGTCTTCACAATGCTTGTCTGAGATAGGAAGGAGTGTTGCTGGATACAAAGTACCACACCTCCGAATGGAGATGTTTTCAGCTGCAAGTATCACTTGCTCATAACATGTCAGTCTGCTGTTGATAAGATGCTGAGTTTTCATTCTAGTCAACAAGATATCTACTGAGTGCCGTACATAATTAAAGTATTACCCTGTTTAATAGCAATGCAAGCAGGTGCAACCGATTTCAAAGAACCTGGAAGACTTACAGTAATACTGGATCCAATACGGATGACAAGTAGGCCACAGGGCACATGAAACCACCATGCCTCTGTGTCAGAATTGAAAGGGAACATCACCTTCCCTCATGATAATATAGATAAAGTGTTAAACTGTAACCAGGCATCTCAGAGTGCGGAAACATGACACTGACTCAACTCTTCAAACGCTTGAGAACATTCCTTGTCAAAAGGTACTGAAGTTGCAATCAAGGAAAGCTTGGAATCCATTGACGACACTAGGCAACAATTCCAAGAACCAATCGAACCTCCCTCTGGGTGGTTGGCTGGCTCATTTTCAGAACTGCAAAAACATGTTCTTTTGATACTTTCTCTTCCTTTTTACAGCACTACATTTTAGATGGTGAAACTTTATACCCATTCTCAGGTAGGTGATTTATCAGGACAATTGTATCAAGCTTACAACCGGCCTTTGTCTTTGATGTGACCAGTAGGTCATCTATATACTGCACTAATAATGAATTGTAAAGCAGCCTCAAACTTTCTAGATCTTTTTTCAGGATTTGAAAAAAAATAGAAGTACTTTCTGTAAACACCTATGGGATACTACACTGCACAAGAACGTTTTTGAAACATTGGTACGCAGACAAGAACTGGTTGTCCTCCAGAAGAGGAATCAACAAGAGCACTCAGCACAGGTCAAAGACTAAACCATTCAGCATTTGACAAAATGTGCAACAAAATTACTGCTAGATTTGCTACCACTGAACAACATGGATTGATTATCTTATTCTTTTGAGGATCTTTTATTATGCTCCACTTGCCATTCAGCTTTTTAATTCCCATCGTGAGAGACTTACAAGGTCTACCAACTACCTCCTGGAGGGTTCCCTGCTCAATCAAGTTTTTCAATCACTGGTTTCTTTTCCTGTTTGGCTTCTTTTGAAAGTCTGCTCTGTCTAGTTCTAGGGAATGTTGCATCTGCTTTTATTTTCTATCTGTTAAGTTTATTTTAAATATCAAATCCTCATCTTGTGCCACAACACCATCCAGAATGCAATAAATCACACAATTCATTTTGCACAGAGGTTCTCTTTCCCAACACATTCAAAGGACTCAAATGTCACAAAATTCGTGCTTGTCCTCTATCTGACCCTTTTTAAATAGGATATCTGCTGAAACCTAATTAACAATTAGTTTATGGCTAGTCCCTACAAATTGAACGTCTCTTTCAGAGAAGTGTAGGTTTGGGACTTCCTCAAAATGAACTGTAGAAGGGGTAGCCCCCGTATCTATCAAAAATGAAACAGGATGGCTATTGACTTCTCGGAAATGTGAGCTACTGTGGTCTACCTCTAGGACTGCTCCATGTATGCAGTCACCCTACCATGTCAGGCACCTCAATTGTGAACTGCTCCCAGTAGGCTCATCATTCAGAATAAATTAATTCTGTTAATACCCTCCATGATAGGGCATTTTGCTTCTCATGTTTTGCAGCATCACAGGGGCTGAAGGTATCAGCATTCAAAACGATTTCTGACTCTGCACACCTTCTCAGAATGCTGCATATTTGGGACTATCCTATTTGGATTATGATGGAACTCCCTCTGCCAGTGCAAGATCTTCCCACAGAAATGACAGGCAATATTATTCTTCATTATTTCAACATTCACATTTGGTATATCATTGTTCATTGTCTCACTTCCACCACTTTGCATGTGCAGTGCTACATTTCTCATTTACATTCTTTCACACTTATTTGATTCATTCCAGGCAATATAAAGTTCATATTTAAATCCATTTGGTTTCAGGATCCTCTCTCAAGCTGCTTCATTTGGGCAATCATTAGCTTCTCTTTAGGCTTCCATTGCTTTATATCAAAATAATCACTACTATATTTGGCCAACTTCACAATTTCATCTATACCTTTTGTCTGCCAGCACAATCCACTCTGATTGTGTTGAATATGATTACCAAGCCTCTGACCTCAAACCCATCACAAAAGAAGACGCAGATCCACTGCCCCTACCCTTTCAAGATGTTCAACTCTGCCTAAGCCTCTCAGAAAGGCATACACTGACTCCTTCAGCTCTTGTGAAGTTCTCAATTTTTTTAAACTTAATGTATGCCCATTTCAGGAATTTGTTTTTTCAAATAATCAATCACCTTCTGGTATTTTTTAGCTAATCCACAGCAGGAGCATTATTCGAGCTACTCTACTCTAGCAGGTTGCTGTGTTGGCCATCCAACTACAGCTTTACACTATGCCCACAAATCACTCTAAGCCATGATATTGAACAACACATTCAAATAAGTCCACAACAGCCGAGAAATGTTTGTCAATCTGTGTATCACCTTTCTGGTTCTTCTCACAATTTTGGAAAACTATTAGTAAAGGCACGCAAATCATTTGAGGCCATGACACATGCCCCAGATCCCCTCTATGCACTTCCCTTAATGGAAATTCTAACACTGCTGTCCCTGTCATTGCATTTGAACCACTTGCCCCACCTTCAGTTCCTTTTGTTTTCTTTTTACTAGCTGTTCCTATCTTCCATGTTTCTCAATATTTCTTTAAATCACTACATCCTCTTGTTTTTTCAATTAAATCTTTTATATGAGCTCTCAAAATAATCAAGCTAATTTCCTTACTTATGTCAGGAGTCAAATCCATTTGATTAGTTCTTTTCACATTTTTCTTCTTGGTGATGTCAACTTCACATTCATAAGCTAGCTCCTCTAATTTATTATGTGCCTAATTTGCAGATCTGGTGGCTCCTTTAATCAAATACCTCATTTAATCCTCATTGTATGTTAACAGCCTGTTTAAATCAATATTGCCCTGCAGCATCTCATCATATTACATTTTCAGAATAACAATGCTAATTTCTCTAGGAGCATCTTCAACTACCACTGTTCTTAAAAGTTTGAACTTGAACCTCAGGTTGCACTTTTTCGCTTGTACCAGGCAATGTAGTCATTTCTATTTCAGCTGGTGCACTCTGTTCCACTCCTGTAGGAGCTTGCACCATAGTATCATCTCCCCCGGCAACCACAACAGGTCTTCAGCTAGTACTACTTGTCCCTGCTGCTCTGGCTGTGTACGGAGGAGATCTAGCATTTTAAAGATCATTCAATAAATTATCTACCACATCAGAAAATATTAGTCTGTTTTTCACTCTTCTTTGTTTGACTTCCTCATCATTTTCTTTATTTATAGTAGGAAAAGTCTTTACACACTCAATTTTATCCTCCCTCCAGCATTTCTCTTTTTGATTCCACTGCTCCAAGCCACTGTCTGAATGAGCCCTACACCTGCTTTGTCATTTTCTTTCTCTCTTCCTCTGTCGCCACTCGATTCCATTTATTTATGGACTCAAGCTATGTGCATCTGGCATTTGGCTTCATGACACTCATCGTTTCTCTATGGAAATGCAAATCTTTACTAAAAACATTATATTCATGCCATTCAGAAGTCCAGGTACATGTGTAAAACCTTGTGTCCGACATCTAGTTTCAGGTGTCTCCTCTACTGGTACTATAGTAACTGTAGGCTTTTTCAATATGTTTCCCATTATTTAAATCGAAAACTATGAAACTTCAGAAATATGAAAACAACATTTCAAAGCCAAGAACAGTAAATGGAAAGCCCTATTTAAGCCACAATTCACCATTCCACCAGAAATCTATCCTAACTACTATGCCCCAATCCACTGCACTTAGGAGCAGAGTGCACTAATGAAATTAAACACAACCTAGAAAAGAGATAGTTGCTAGTTCCGAAACCCTGTTCATTTGTATGTGCTGCCTCACCCTATACACTACCTTATACAGACAGGTAAACCCACGATAACTTGAGCTCTTTCATTATGACAAATCTGATAGCTAAATCAACCAGTAAATCCCAAATGAAATTAGAAATAAGAATAATACATTAACAAAACAGCAATTAATCCACCAATTATATCCACAATCATCATCGCACATCCAAACAATTCACACAGACAACAAAAATCTTCACACTCATAACACGATAGCACAATTAAATCAGTTCCCCCTATTCATACTTCCAATCCAGATTGTTCAGGAACACACTGCAAGTCACTTCTTTGGAATCCTCAGCACTGGACCGACTCTGGTAGAGTTCCAAATTTACACTGACTGGGTATTTGGGCTTCCCTAATCTCTGGATAATCTTTTGGGGACACCTATTGAGGAGGAGGTGCTCTTTACAATGCAAACATCCTTGTCTACCAATTTGTGGAATTGGAACCCTGCACCACAAAATTCGAGACACCCCAAAATTCTGAGCACCCAAAAGGTATCCTTGGCAGACCCAACGTAAATCTAGCAGAGCAGAAAATAATTAACTGGGACCACTCAATAACTGAGATCTAGAACAGGAAAAGCTGAAAGGCTTACTACAGACTCTCAAAATGCAAGCAGTACAGACTAAGACTCAAATGTAAAGTGCAGAGGGGCATAGTTATACTTGTTTGCATCTAATTAACGGTATTTTATTTTACTCTACTTCGGTGCAAAACTAACTCCATATTTATATTTTGGCGCTAGACCCGTCTATCGCCAAATTTATGGAGTTAAAGTCATTTTTTGGTTGTGGAAACCTACCTTGCCTTAATCAGATGCAAGGTAGGCATTTCCGTGCAAAAAAATGACTCTATGGCCTTAATGCCATACTTATACTCCCATGCAAAAATGGTGCACGGGAGGGAGGAGGGGTTAAGAAAAGGTGCAGGACAGGCGTTAGGGGACCTGTGGACCTATTTCCCTGGTGGAACACCATATAATAAACCCACAGTTGCCCTCCCCAGGCCCCAGGGACACCCCCAACCACACCAGAGGGACAGCGGAGGATGGGGAACCCCATCCCAGGTAAGAACAGGTAAGTATTTTATTTTTTACAGTGCCATAGGGGGCCCTGAAATGGGCCCCCAAACATGGCACATGGTGCAATGGCCATGCCCAGGGGACCCTTGTACCCTGCTGGCCATTAAGGGGGGTGGGCATGACTCCAGCTTTTTCTAAGGCAGGAGTCAGGTCGCATGGTAGGATTAGCGCCATAAAATTACGCTAAACTGGTTAGAGTCATTGTGTTTTACTCTAACCAGCCTAACGTCATTTTTTGGTGCAAAACCCCTTCTTCCATACCGCCAGCCTCACCCGACCAACGTCATTTTTGTTGACGCTAGCCTACCCTTTGCATCGGCTTGCACCATCCCATAAATATGGTGCCCGGCTGGTTCACAGAAATGGTGCAAGCCGGTGCTAAACTTTTTAGTTCAAAACTGCATTAGTGCAGTTTTGCACCAAAAAGTATAAATCAGAGCCATAGTCCGAACTTAAAATTATTGTAAGTCCCAAATGAACAGCAAAAATGGAAAAGTCTATTGGTTCACCCTCAAAAGCAAGGGGATCTTATACATAATTTTTGCATACAAAATTAGAGAAACATTACGTTTTAGCATGTCTTGTTCAAAGATAACACATATACCAGAGTGTGCAGCATCACAATTGCATTTATAACAGTAGACCTTTTCTAAGGAAACCTCGAACAACTTCAGCAGCATGTTGTCATCGGAAACTCAACTGATAATGCAACATTTCTAAACAATGGGCCATGCAGTAGAAGAGCGCTAACCCAACACTGGAACTTTAGTGGAAGGACCTTGGGCCCTTTGTAACATTAGAAACACTAGAAAGTTAATTCAAAATGCTAATTTAGGAAAAATACTAGATTATATCATTCTGTTTTTTTTCAGAGGAGTAGTGTGTGCCTGGTCTCCTCAGTTATTTCAGGAATAAGTTAAAGTTTGCTGCTGAGCGCTGAACACTATGGTCTTAGTATTACTGTGGGTCATAACTTTTATATATTCGAGTACGTAATATGTATAAGGCCACAGTGAAGCATAGGTTGCTCCTTCTTAGCTTGTGTCTTAAGCACGCATGGCACTGATCCATTGTTTCTGTTACTCCTTGGCAAGTGTTAGGGAGCTTAAAACTTTCATCATCATCGCTCAAACATATGTTTTCATTCTTCCTAGGCAACCCTCCCACAGAGGCCCTACTGACACTTGGTCAACTGATGAGGACAGTGGTGTTGAATGCTGCAGTCTGATTGTCCTCCCATTGTTTCCTTTGTTTTGCATTTCCTGTTTCACTGGAGCTGTATTGATGATGAGATCAGTGTGTGCTGTCTGCTTCATGAAATGACATTCATTTGTTTAGGAGTTCTAAACTATGCGTATAACTGTGAGCAGTCTTATGTGTATGGTTTCTATTGTTAAGTTCATATTACTTGCAAGTGTTAACACTATATGACTTCTGTTTTATGAACACATAAGAAACACCTATCCTTCAGGTATCTCTTCCTTATGTTACTGATTAGGTTGGCTGCTACTGCATAGCCATGTTTCTTTTCCCTTTTCTTGGTAGTGTATGGCTATTCCACTTTCTCAACCTGACATACTGCCTGTAATAAATATAAAGTGAGCTTTGGGTCCACTCCCTTCAATAATTGGCTGTTTTGGTGCGCAGCCTTCAGCTGTTGGCTTGAGACCTTGTCTATCATATCTTGGCTCAGCCCACTAAGTATTGTTTGGCCAGATCATCTTAATGGGGATATCCTTTCTCCTCCCTAATGCTTGCAACACAATGAATAAATGGGGCTGTTTTACAAAGGAGCTTTCAACAGAGGCGACCTTTGTTTCTAACGTGTGTGGCTTTAATGTGCTAGCATTGTAGATGCATACATTAGCACATCAAATCTCCGGGGTGGACTGTATCAAGAGGGAGGTCGCAAATTGTGGGTACAAATGTACACTGGCTTTTTACGACCTGCCTGTAATTTTTCAATGACTTGTGTACTAATAGGTCACATCACAAATTTCCCATTCACTTAGGCATGCAAATGGTCCTGTCTATTAATTAGGCTTGGTGCTATTTGTCCACACACACACACCCACGCACACACGGACACACACACACACACACACACACACACACAGCTATGATGATAACGAGCAAGTCGCAACAGCTCACAATCCCTGAGTTTTGAATTCCAAATAAGAAATACTTTAAAAGAACAAAAACAGCCCAAGGCTCTTAAGGGAAGGCCCTGCTTTGAAAACACTTGTTCCATTTGTGAAAACTTCCGTGGAGCAAGCAGTGGCCCTGTTGACCCTCGAAGGTGAAGCTGTCCAGAGGGAACACATTTCCCTTTATAAATCAATGATCAACTCCTTTGAGGAGTCCCTAACTTTTCAATGGTTGCAACCAAGATTGCAAATTCCACTTATGAAGGGACACTCCTTTCATACCCCATCTGGATTGGAATTTGAAATGAGTTGAACAACTCCTATACGATTTAGAACAGAAAAATGTTATTATATAAAAAAAAATAAGTGGTTTAGTACACAGACAATGGCATTTTACAATCGCAAGTCCTGTGATTATGTGACCTTCAGTTTTTGCCACACAAATTTGTTTCTTACACCTGGCGTCCAGACCTATGAGCTGAGACAGCTCTTGTTCTTCCAAACAACTCATTAATAATGGCAGATTTTACGTTGCTAGGCTGATGTTTGGTGCTGATCAGCAGCTTAGCAGGACAAATGCCACAGTGATACTTTGCCTTCTTAGTTGACATAGTGGTTGAAGGCTTTCAGGTAGGTAGATCTTTGAGTGCTGCATTATGGAGCTATTTTGAGATCCAATCTACAAGTAGGTCTAAGCTGTCTTTTAGCAGGCTGTAGTCAAAACACCTCCAGGATCATACCAAAGACTGAAAGGGCTTGGAACCAATTCACAGCTTAGCGTAGGTTGGCTTTCATTCATCTGGTTGTGTTTGTAACTCCCCTGGCTTATGTTTGAGATGTCTGGACATCTCTTGACTGGATGACTTGTATCGTTTGACTGTTCACATTTAGTCAACTACTTTCTATTTTACCTTCCAGCACTCCATGAGAGTGAATATATTTTTTGCCTCTCTCTCTCGTGCTCTGACCTCCTTCCCACATCCACTGCACATTCTGTGTTGATCACTTCTCTACAACATCGACAAATTATGCATCACTCATCCACCCAGGTTTGTTTTTGCTTCTTTGCTACACCTTCTGGCCATGTCAAGTCTGTTTCGCTGGTCTGCTTTTATTTTATTGCTGGCAAAGTTTGAATGGTATAAAAAGAATTATGGCAACTGTGTTCCTGAGTACATTGGGCCAGGGTAAGTGCCAGAGGAGGGGGGACTAAAAATAAGTACATTATTTGAACAGATTTGTTTAGTATTTCTTCTACAGGTAACTCTGCAGAATATCTAATGCACATCGTAAATAAAAAAACAAATCTTGTATGAAAGCTCAGTTAGTTGATAGGATCACTTAAGAAGTCTGAGAGGCAGGTAACTGATTTGAATCCAGATTGGTGCACTGGGGAATAGAGACGTGTTTCTAGTGTTATGGGGTTCCAGACGGTGTCAGAAAGCACTGTGAATATGTGATTCATTAAAAAAAATATATATATATTACATAAACAAAATAGACTGTTTGTGGTATAGAACAGACTACTGCAAAATGTGCAAAAATATTCACTGTTTAAGTGCTTATAGTGCTTTAACCCCTCTGGTGCCATGGACGAGGTGGTTACGTCCGCTGCCGTGGCGCTCAGGTGCCAGGGATGTAACCATCTCATCCAGTAATGGGCTCCAGGGGGAAGTGCTAGCGCTCCCCTGAGGGACTTGCACTCTCCCTCCCATGGGCAGGGATGGAAGGGGAATCGTTTCCCTTTCCACCCCAGCCCGCCTGAGATCCCCCTCCCAGTGACGTCTGATGATCTCAGCGCGCGAACACATGCTGACCTCATCGTAGGTCGCCTCCTATAGCGCTGGAAGCATGCTTCCAGCGCGATCCGAGGAGAAACAGATTAGTTTTTCCTCTGTACAGGGGCAGGGGAGGTCAGGGAGGCATGAAAAGGGAAGGAAATGCTTTTGCTTTCCTTTTCATGTCTTTCTGAGCATTCCTGCCACTAGATACCAGGGATGTTTGCTTTTTTTTGTTTGCTGTTATAAGGGGAGCGACCCCTTTGGCAAGAGTAGCTCCCCAGGGGGTCAATTTTGTAACTAGGCCTTTTCTGCCCGGTCTATTTCTCTTAGGAATCTGCCCCCAAGGGAGGCAGAAACCACTAGACACCTGGGATTTTTTGTTTTGCACCAATTTCAAAAAAGGGGAGTGACCCCTTAGGCAAGGGTCACTCCCCTGGGGGGCAAATTTAATTTAGGCTATTTCTGCAACCCTTCGGGTTGATCGCCCTATTTTTGTAAGGTTCATCTGCCCCCCAGGAGGGGCAGAAAGCTCACCAGACACCAGGGAAGATTTTTTTTTTTTTTTTAAAGGGCGAGGGTATGGCCATACCCCCACGCCAAATAAATGGGGGCAAAGTTGTTCTGCCCACCAGTGGGCAGACAGGGCAATTACCCCTGAACCACTCCTCATGGGGGCAGAAAGCCTACTAGATGCCAGGGAATTTAAAAAAAGTAAAAAATAGTGGGGTGGTGGCTACCAACCAGTATGGGCATGGTTATGCCCCCACCCCAACTGAAGAGGGTAACAGTCTTTCAGCTCTCCCCCAGCACACTAACATCTTATCCCACGGCAAGCACAAATTTGATTATTTTGGATTTTGGTTTTACATTTGGGCCATGAAAGCTTGTCTAACTCTCTAAATCGTCCCACTTGGAATGGTATGGGCTGCACTTTTTGGACTTTGGGACACTGCTGTGTAGAAAAATCTATGAGACCTAGACACATCTGGAAACTAAACATTTGGGTGAGTCCAGAGTGGTGTGCTTCACATGCACCCCGCACCACTTTCTTACCCTCAATGCCCTGCAAACCTCCAACTTTGCTGGAAATCACACATTTTCCCACATTTTTGAGATGGAACATTCCAGAATCTGCAGAAATCCATGAACTTCCTACCACCCAGAATTGTCGCATCGATACCGATAAAAATTCTGCCCCACTTGTCAGCCTAAAAACGATTTATTTTCAAACTGCCCTTTTGGACCCGCTTTGGTTCCCTCTCATTTTCAACATGTTTTTGGCTCTTCCGTATCACAGGCACTTGGCCCACCTACACAAGTGAGGTATCATTTTTACTGGGAGACAGAGGGGAACATTGGGTGGTCAGAAATGTGCACCGGTGCAGTGATTCCACACAGAAATGTGGGAAAAATGTAATTTCTTAGCTAAATTTGAGGTTTACTGAGGATTCAGGGTAAGAAAACACCGGGGGATCCACGCAAGTCATACCTCCCTTGACTCCCTCGGGTGTCTAGTTTTCAGAAATGGGTTTGGTAGGTTTCCCTATATGGCTGTTGAGCCCAGGACCACAAACGCAGATGCCCCCCCCCAAAAAAAACAGGTAGGTTTGTATTTGATCATTTTGATGTTTCCACATAGTGTTTTGGGGCATTTCCTTTCGCAGGCACTAGGCCTACCCACACAAGTGAGGTACCATTTTTATCAAGATGCTTGGGGGAATGTTGGGTGGAAGGAAATGTGTGGCTCCTCTCAGATGCCAAAGGTTTCTGTCATCGAAATGAGAGGAAAAAGTGTTTTTTTGGGAAAATGTTGAGGTTGGCAAAGGATTCTGGATAACAGAACCTGGTGAGAGCCCAACAAGTCACCAAATCCTGGATTCCCCTAGGTGTCTAGTATTTACAAATGCACAGCTTTGGTAGGTTTTCCTAGGTGCCGGCTGAGCTAGAGGCCTAAATCCACAGCTAGGCACTTTCCAAAAAACATGTCAGATTTCAATAGAAAATGTAATGTGCCCATGTTGCTTTTCCTGTCGTGGGCATTAAGGCTAACCATGCAAGTGAGGTACCATTTTTATCAGGTGACTTGGGGGAACACAGAATAGCAGAATAAGTAATATTGCCCCTTGTCTTTCTCCACATTTTTCCTTCCAAATGTAGGACAGAGTGGAAAAAAAGACGTCTATTTGAGAAATGCCCTGTAATTCACATGCTAGTATGGGCACCCTGGAATTCATAGATGTGCAAATAATCACTGTTTCTCAACACCTTATTTTGTGCCTATTCTGGAAATACAAAGGTTTCCTTGGTACCTATTTTTCACTCTTTATATTTCACCAAATGAACTGCTGTATACCTGGTATACAATGAAAACCCATTGCAAGGTGCAACTCCTTTATTAGCTCTGGGCACCTAGGGTTCTTGATGAACCTACAAGCCCAATATATCTCCGCAGCCAGAAGAGTAGATGTAACAGTGTATTAGTGTTGAAAACCTGACATCGCATGAAAAAGTTACAGAGTAAAACGTGGAGAAACATTGATTTTTTTTAACCTCAATTTCAATACTTTATTTCAGCTGTTATTTTCTGCAGGAAAACCTTGTAGGATCTACACAAATTACCCCTTGCTGATTTCAGAACTTTGTCTACTTTACAGAAATGTCCGGGATACAGCACTGGTTTCATACCTATTTCTGTCACTAACTGGAAGGAGGCTGAAAGCACAAAAAATAGTAAAAATGGGGTATGTCCCAGTAAAATGTCAAAATTGTGTTGAAAAATGTTATTTTCTGATTCAAGTCTGCCTGTTCCTGAAAGCTGGGAAGATGATGATTTTAGCACTACAAACCCTTTGTTGAAGTCTTTTTCAGAGAAAAAAACAGAAGCCTTCTTCTGCAGCCCTTTTTTCCTTTTTTTATTTTTTTTGCTGTATTTTGACTAATTTCTTAGTGTCCTTCAGGGGAACCCACAAATTCTGGGTATCTCTAGAATCCCTAGGATGTTGGGAAAAAAGGCCGCATATTTGGCGTGGGTTGCTTATGTGGATGAAAAGTTATGAGGGCCTAAGCGCAAACTGTCCCAAATAGCCAAAAAAAAGGCCTGCCACCTGGGGGGGAAAAGGCCTGGCAGCGAAGCGGGGTTAAAAAGGGAGGTAGTGTGTGGATGCTCGAGCTCAGGACTCAAACAGACTAACTTAATTAATGACTTTCCACTCCAAAGCTTTACTTTAAAGGAGAAAAATACTTTAACGCACACTAAATGTAAAGACTACTCTTAAGACATAAATAAGATGCATCATAGTGGACTGACTGCTCGAGGTTGTCTCTGTTCTTTTCCGCTCATGCATCCCAGCAAACAAGGCTTCTCAGTCTAAGTCGGGGCAAATACAGCCCACCGACCAGATCCTTGTGGGCTCGCCTGTTCTCCCAATTCTGAAAGTGCAAGTTAGGCACTTTTGTCAAGGCTTCAGTGAGCAGTAGGATATCAGACAAGGCAGCTGCCTTTGTTTTGCCAGGCTTGGCAGTGAGGACTGATCCATGAGGCGCTGGATCACGCAGGGGCTGGGAAAGCATGTGCTTGGAGATCAGTCCCGCACTGCTTGGGCCTATCAAATCTGGTATAGTCAGCCATGCACAGGCCAGAGTGGGGATGGTGCAGCTACACCCAGGCTGGTCTCGATTAGACGTGAAGGTCCAGCACAGGCCTCACTCTCTTACAAATGCAATTCAGATCAAGTCACAGTTTCGGTCTTTGTCCAATTCCCACGAAACACGTGTCCAGTTGGTTACATTCACAATTGAACATCCCCAGAGTTTGCCTGTACAAATTGATCTAAATTAAATATCACAACCAATTTAAACGGAATAATTTTAACAGGCCACTCTGTTCAATATATATTCAGTGTATTAACATTACAATAAATAAAGGAAGTGCAGGCGGCACAGTGCCCACATTTATACGCTGCCACAAACACTGCACAATCATAAGTTTGCTTAGACACAAGAGCAATACACATTGTTTAAGAAGTTCTCCCAGTGTAGGAATAATGTTATAAAACGGAAGATATACTTCAGCGTTTCTACCCATCCGTTGGGTCTGATCAGAACAATGTGTTTGTGTGTTATACAATACAAGATTGAAAATCTGGGGCCTTTAATTACCCAATGGTTAAATTAGTGCCTAACTTTAGTTATAGTTCAGTGTGGTACCAGACTTCGTAGTATTATTGTATCAGGATACATTGTGTTATTTATGAGTAACCAGTGTGGAGTGGAGTCTCTCAGCGTGGGATATACATGAATGTCATGAAGTTCATTCAGTTCAGGTTGTGAGCTCCAGACTACTCTTCAGGAGGGAGCTGGAATTAAATAGAGAGCAGGTCTTTTGATGATTGGGACCCTGGCGTGTACTACTTTGTCGTATCTAGGCAGAGATGAGGTAACTGTACAGTCACTTCCTTGTGGTGAGGTTATACTGATATAACATTCCAAAAAAAATCAACCGTGTCCAGAGGACCAGCTATGTATATCCCAATATAGGGGCTAGTATCTCTAATGTTACTTCTTTAAGCTGTCCCCAAAAATAAAGTGTGACAACTACGAGGTCTTCATAAATTAGCCATCTATCTCCTGTCTAACAGATGCATATTGGATATTCTAAACTGATACTCACCTCGCTTCTGTCTTTAATAAAGCTGTTCAGGGCAACTATTGTGACCGGAGTTCACAGCATCCGCCTATGTATGCAGGTAATAGGGGCAGCAAATGCTACAATAACATTGAATGAAAACAAACCAGTCTGTTAGAAATTGTACTCAAGTTCACCATGTATTCCCATTCGTCAAGTATTACTTATAAGGTACTCGGAAAGACACGTCTATCTACATCAGACCGCCACAATGTATCCGTAATTCAACCTGCTTCCTGGTTGAAGATGGGGGGGGGGGGGGCTGAGGGTGGCGGGAGAATCGGGGGAGATATCTGGACCTCTTACCTTTCAATATGTAGCCAGGTTAGAGCTTGCAACTGCATGTGATAACTGCTACACCAACAACTCGTGGAAGTACTCCGGCTGAGCTGGAACTGCAGCTAGATTACATCAATATAGGAGAAAAGGCAACTAATTTGCAAAATTATGAATAAAATTGCTAACTAGATGGTACCAAATGATGTGTGTGTAATGAGACACAAGACTGATTATACTGTACCAGCCTTCCTCTTGTGATCATCCAGACCAACGATAAAAACAGCAATGTCAATCTGAACTAAACACTAGCTTGTTCCAGTAAAATAATTGGGAAATTGTGATATTTCCCAGATTCACCGTGCCTTACATCGTGAACTTGTGATGTAATTTGCTTTCTTGGGCACAGCAGCAGTGGTCAAGACTCTGAGGGTCTTTGGTCACACTGCACAGTTCCTACCAAGGACAGTGCAGGAAGAGAGCGCTGCCTGCTGACTATAGGGCACACAGCTCACTCTCTGCAGTCTTCATCTCCTGGCAGACCCACACCTCACCAAGGTCACGCTGCACCTCATTCATCATGGCCACTGCTCCAGCAGGGTTGCCATACTCATTCCCTCTCTAAGCAGGAAGGCTATCTTCTAGGAATTGTGTGTGTATGGTGGTGAGATCAGTGGGTTAAAAATGTCTAAGAAGTATACAAAGCAATTTATTATGATGGTCCCCTTGACATGAGTAAAAACAGAGTGGCTTGTGCTAGGAGACAATGAACCTCACAGCTCATAATATGTGAATCAGGATCAACATGTTTCTTGCCCTGCATAGTCCAACAGGGTCTTAGGCAATTCGTCAGGACTAAGAGTGCAAAATCTAACCTACACCTGATTGGGAAGCAAAATGCATGTGAATGTCAATACTCAATCTAATTGTGTTGTGCCCACTATACATGCAGCAGTACAGGGTGCCAGGGAAATCCGACTGTAGAAATAAACGACAGCTCAATATGAATGTCACCAATTTAAAGAAATTGGTTGATACCTCTATTAATACAAATGTCTAATAACTTTATATCAAAGATGAACAAATATTGGGCAAGTACATTGCTTTGCCGGGATGTGTATGTGAAATGATAAAACAGGCAAGCAAGGGATCACAGCACTGCAAAATCCCACGTGAGGAACATCATGAATCCCTGTATTGCTTTCCCAGATGCAGGTGGAGGAAGAGGCTTACCCTACTAGAGTTGTGTTTGACCACCTTAGAGTTGGGCAGAGGATGGCGCTATGCTGCAGGAAAATCTAGTGGGAGGCAAAAAACATGCAAAAAAGCAATGAAGCAAAAGTACATAAAAAAGAATTAAGAGAATGAAGAACACAAAGTGATTTGTTTAGGTGCTCACATGGTCCGTGGCGGTAACTTGCCTGTGACCTACCCACCTCTGCCAGCCTGGAGGTCATGAGGCTGCTAGACAGAGGTTTATTTAAAGTGCATCTAATTGTTGTCAAGTGAGTAATCTGCTGTGACATTATGACCATCGGGCTATCAGTGGTGATTGCTGATTGGAAGTGGAAAGCAAGCACCAATCAAAATCGGCGCTGAGTTCACCCCAGGGCCAGCTCACTAGCCTACTCTCCTGAAGTGTGTGGATTGCTGTCAAGTGAAAGGGCATGTGCATCAGAGGTCACACGTGTAGAAGGAACAACAGCGCTTAGGCTACTTACCTTGCAAGAAGTGGTGTAGTGTAGCCATTCTAGCTACAGCTCCGTGCACATTATTTTAATGCACTAGGCCAAGCCGCTGTGCACTCTAACCTAAATATATTTTATTCAGCTTTATTTTATTGTTACAGTAGCCACTTTCATGGTCTTGTTTCATTTTACGTTTATCCAATTGTTTTTGCCTAGGCCAGCACTCTGTTCTCAAACAAGACATTCTTGCTCACTCTGTGCTTATTCCAAGGCTACAGCACAGTACATTGCCGGTGAAAGTGGTATGAATTTAATCTCCAACATTCGTAGAAAATACACATCCTTACGTAGGGACATTTTCTCAGAACATCAGCTGTTTTACTAGAAAACACTTCCCTGTCCCTTACACGTTAGAGGGAGATTCCAGCCAGAGAACCACGACTGTATGCTGATTTCCGAATGCTTCGCTACAGATGCTAACGCAGACTGCAGGCCTTTGCTCAGGTATGAGGGATGATGTCTTCCAAGGGGAACCTGAAAGGCAGAATTAGAGCTTAATATGCTGTGCTCTGTTATAGCTTAGGTAGGAATTAGTCTATCAACTGTAGCGACAACATGATAGCATTATTTCTATGCTTCACTCTTTTAGTCACCATTTTACTATTGTCATGTTGTGTCATCCTGGTTATTGGAGCTCAAGCTTTGCTATCTAAGATGCAGTTGTTTTATTAAAATCATTATTAAAACATATACTGCCTCTGTTTGTCATTTATACATAAGACTAAGGTAACTGAGAGAAACGGATGAGACCTGAGTGACCACGGCTTCCGTGAGAAACCAATTATGTCATGCACTCAGCTGCTCTTGGGTAGAGATGAGCCACTGCTAGTTGGCCGGAGCAAACCGCGGATTGGAATGACAGGTGTCACCTGCAGTGGGTTAGACTTAGTCTCCCACACCGAGGGTGATTCTGCCGCTCAAAATCCAGTAGACTCATTAGAATAATGAGAGCCTACGCGACATGGCGCCGCCAACGTTTGGTCAGGCTCTAAGTTTCAGGTCCTCCTGAGTATCTCAGTCTCATTATATATAATGACACCTCTATACCCTATACCGAGATGTCCGTGCTACTGAAGATTTCCACCCCAGCTACGCAGATGATCTTATCTGAGGCTGGAGGTGGTTCAAGTTTGAACTTTAAAAGAAAAACCCCATTTGGTGTGCCTCCTCTGAACATATTTTCTATCTAGCATTGCGAATACGCAGCACGTAGCAATAGCAGTCTATATGAGACAACCCCTGACTGCATATTTACTAGCAAATGGCCTAACGGCCTGGGGGGGGGGGGGATCCAGTCACATTTGTGGTGGACGCCCATCCAGCCTATAGAACAGAACTTTTCTACTCTTGGGTCACATTTCCAGCAGTTGATGGGAACACAAATACATTTCATCATTATACACTTGCAAACGTACGTGGACAATACAGGGCATATGCATATTTAGAAATACCATTATCTTATCAAAAACATAATAATTGGCTTGATGGCACCCTAACCCACACAACATTACCAGTAAGGTTGGGTCTTCTAAGTAATAATGGTCCTACCTGGCCTTTATTGGCCCCTTATACCCCCACACCCTGCAAAAGCGACTTTAGCATTAGCTGAGGTTCGTTGCTTATATGCTGAAGTAACAGCGACATATAGATGGCTAGTACAGTTTGTGATGCAAACATTAAATACAAACCCAGCACGTGCTGCACCAGCACAACCACACGCAGTGACGCCATGTATAAACCCTGCGACTGTACATTCGATCATGGGTAAAGTACCTGCCAAACGAGAGGAAACTCCGTTTTGCTTAGAACAAAAACTAAATGCGCTGGAAGCAGCATTTCCCCATACAGGACCTCAGGATAAACATAGAATTCTAACGATGTGCTTGCCATTTGGGAGGGTCCCTACAGTGGATAACTATAATACCTGGGGCACGGTATTTGCCACGCTCTATACAACCGCACACGGTACACCAACACTTGCCAATTTGCCGGAAGTGTTGAAGCAAATTCAAGACGAATAAGGGGCTGCCCCGGCCCTAGATTTGGGGATGCAACTAGTATCCTCAATTATTTTAAGTAATCTTAAAGGGGAAGCAGTCGCACTAGCAGTGCGCATGCGGCCCTATGACGTTCCTCAACAGGATCAGGAACGCGAGCTGCCTAAGATTATCGCAGAGACCTATTCTAGCATTGGTCGAGATAGTCTAGGGGCCAGACCAACTAAACCACAATTTCAGGGCAAATCTAATGAGGATTTTTCCAAGCAAGCTCCTGAGGGTAATAAGAAATGCTGGGATAAAAAACAACAAACTCCTAAAAACGAGAAGGGAGAATCTCCACGTACTGAGATCCCACAGAATAGATATAATCTCAGAAATAGAGATAATATAAAAACGCCTGATAGATATCAATATACTGATACATGCCAATCTCGTTCCTTTCAGGACTCATCAGAAAAACAAAATGAGAGAGGTGGGTGATCAGAGCGAAGAACAGAGTACGTGAAACCGATACAGGAATCTCAATGCTCATCAGAAGTTTCTGTTAAAAAGGAAGAGAAACCTGCCCAACAAAAACCCCAATTCAAAAAGAAAAAAGTGGCAGCAGTCGCAGTTCGACATGCCACTCAGGAAGAGGGTCCTCTTGAAGAACAGGAAGTGGGCACCAGCGCTGCTGGACAGCGCGGCAGTGGTCACAATAGTTCGCCAAGTCTTCTAGAGCATCTGGAGGTGAAAGCAACTGATGACTTTCTCCAAGTAGAAATTGCGGACATGCGTGTCTCCACACCTGATAGGGTGTATAAAGTAACGCTACAGTTAAAAGGAGATATTGAGCGCAAAATAGACGCAATCTTTTGGGATCGCGTAGTAAACATATATGATGTTTTGTTGGCCAAACAAGATTGGCCACCTAAATTTGTCCGTACCTGCCCATTTGGAGAAGATGTTATTAAACCTTCTTTCTTGCCCCTTGTTCTGGAGGAACTCGCTGAATCCTATGCCATTGATTGGGCTTTGGCGCAGGCACCTGCGTTATATCGCAATCACGTAGGATGGGATAAGGAATCCCCCTACCATGTAATGCCTATTAAAAGTCAACCCGACCACAGCCTCAGTATCCAATAAAACATGATGCTAAAGCACCTGTGAGGGAAATACTCACACAGCTAGAATACCAGGGCGTAATTGAACCCTGAGTCTCTCCAATGAATAATCCTTTATCCCCAGTGGATAATCCAGACCATTCATACAGAATAGTCTTAGACTACAGACATTTGAACAGTTATACACGCACATATGCTATACAAAACTCACATAGCACTGCACTGATGAACAATATAGTGCGTAAAAAATATAAAACAACACTGGACATTTCCAATGTTTTTTTCTGCCAGAATATAGCGCCTGAGAGTAGAGACTTAACAAGTTTCAATGCAACAGGCTCCCAGAAAAAAATATGTTGTTTACATCAGGGGTATAGGAACAGCCCAGGACTGTTCGCAGCTGGTTTCACTGCAATTTTGCAGGAGATTGACCCTGAAGCATTGTCCTATGTAGATGATATTTATCTGACGGATGATGAATGACTACAACATTTAAGACGGGTAGCCCACATTGTTGTCAGATTTGCTGAATTTGGCTACAAATTCAACTTTAAAAAAACAAAAATTGCCTTCCTCAGCGTCCTGTTTCTGGGATATGAGCTATCAAGTGGAGGAAAGAGCCTAGCGCCACAATTCTTAGAAAAATGCGCACAACTACAACCTCCAAACACGATCAAAAAACTCCACTCTCTATTGGGTTTCCTAAATTTTGGCAGAACTTACATTCTAGATTATGCTATACGCATCAAACCTTTATATGACTTGATACGTCCTGATTTTTCAAGTAAATTTTGGACAATTGAACATACACGCATTCTCAGAGATCTGCAGACAGACATGCTTGCAGCACAACATTTACACACAAGGGACAACAAGACACACTTGGTTACCAGAATAATTGCTGGTGCCATCGGCTTCACCTATGTGACATTTAATGAAGGTGAAACAGTCCCGATTGCATACAAATCACACTTATACTCAGCAGCAGAACAACGCTTTGCTCCCACAGAGAAAATTCTCACTGATGTACCGATGGCCTCTAGCTCAGGGAAAATGCATAATTGTTGTTTCCCCAATCCCAGCCCTAGAGGCTGTCACAAAAACCAGCGTTCCAAACGCAAAAGCATTACATTCACGTTGGATACAATGGGCCACGTCTTTGACAGCCACTGATGTAGACTACATTTTTGACCCAAAATTACAAACTCAACAATTTTTACAGTACGAACTAGAGTACCCAGTTCCATCACACACACTGCCTATTGAACAATATTATAGAGTCATGTACACTGACGGCTCTGCACAACCTGCAATTGTCACAAAACACCAATATTCTGCTGCTTGCACAGTCGCAAGCAGTATATGGAGGACAAACATTTTTGTCCCCTACACACATTCACACAAACCCTTGGGGATTGCACAGCACAATTGGCAGAGCTAAAAGCTCTGTTGATGGCACTGGAACATACAGATCCTGCACAGCCAAAGCTGATTGTTTGTGATTCGTACTATTGTGTACAGTCCTTCAATGAATACCTGCATTACTGGTGCCAGAATGGGTTCAGAGATTCTAAAGGCAACACCATTAAACACAGACTTCTGTGGGGGAAGGTAGCGGATTTCAAGGAAACGCTACCAAATGTCCATGTTGTACATACACATGGACACCAGCGCGTTGGAATACACGTGGCTGGAAACACACTGGCTGATGAAGCCGCAAAGTCAGCAGTGGCTACGGCTGCTGTAGCAGCAGTAACACATTCACGTACAAAACTGGACGCAGCATATGGGCTGCCGTGAAAGCTACGGCTGATGGTACACCCTATCCTAAAACATTTCCAGTTAAATATTCCTATCGACTGGGAGATCGCCTGAACACTGAGGTCAGGATACCAGGTGTAGGTGTGAGAGATATTTCCAATAAAGATATGAGACCAGAATTGATCAAAGAAGCTCATGAAGGGGTGGCATCTGCTCATGGTGGTGTGGCGGCTACAATATCAATCTCACAAGCCCACTATTGGTGGCCAGGCCTCTACAAAGAGACCAAGCAGTATGTCCTTTGCTGTGACATCTGCCAACAAATTAAAGTTTCCACTGCCAAGTGCCCGCCGCAGACACCCCTCCTAATGTCAAACAAACCTTTACAATGTGTGTACTTGGACCATTGCGGTCCCCTAACACCGGATAGTGCATACAAATATATATTGGTCGCTGTTGACTCTTGCTCCAGATTTCTATGGGTGTGGCCACAACGCTCGGCTGACGCTCAGACTGTTATTAAAGATTTGCGAATCTTTATCAGTACATATGCAGTCGTGGCCTTCCATTCAGACCAGGGCCCTGCTTTTGCCTCAAGGGCATTCAGGGACGCCATGGCTTCGTTGGGGGTCCTACTTCAGTACTCGTCTCCATTTCATCCAGAGGGAAATAGTGTTGTGGAGCTATTAAACCGTGATTTAAAGCAATCCTTAACAACCAGAGACTTAGGTACGGGTCGTAGTTGGCTTAATCACCTGTATGGAGTTCAGAGAGCACTTAATCTGCCTAGAAGGTCCCTGAGGGTTGTACTTCATATGAGTGCCTGTTCGGAACTCGAATGTATGTTCCAGATCTCAAGGGTCCTGGCGTGGAGGCAGCAGAAACACCTTTTGACATAAATGATTGTGTCACTATCTTACAGGAACTACAACAGTTCAGTGATGACAATTCCTCTGCCAGTACTGCCTCCGTATGAATTAAGGATGTACCAGTAACATCTACCGGCTGGATTCCTAGAGTCAGGAATCTAGTATGTGAAAAGGTTGCTGTGAAAAAGGAATTTGGTCCTTCCTATCGAGTACCAGTCCCAGTCTTGGGGATACATGGTAACAGAACTGTCATTCTACCGCCGTTGGCAGGTGCCAAGGAAAATCATTTTGTCTCCATCGACAACGTCAAGCTACACCATGTGGCCGATCCTGCACAGCAGACCAAGAGGAACAACCAGTAGTTCCCGAATCCCTCTCACTACTGGTCAAGAAGTTCCACCACAAGTTGTAAGCAGCAACACTGACACCTCTCCGACCTTAGGGAGGGTAGAAAATGATCTTGCATTGCTTCCAATAACATCAAATAATACAGAGACAGTTGATCGATTTGATACAGCATCAACACAAACGGATGGTGCTATTTATTCTGTGCCACCACGAGAAACACCATATCCACCAATAAACACAGCTCCAGTTTTTGCACAGACTACTTCTGGATATTTTGCTGACATCAATGATGACCTCTTAGACTCATTCGCCTCTTCGACACCCGAACTGTCAAACGTATGCAAGCTATTGAACTGGCTTAAAATAACATACTTCGTTCTTCCATGGAACTATCTATGGCTTTCTTTGACTATAATAGCTTTCCTACTTTGGATTGGTTTTGTCATAACTTTCTCTTTGTTAATACTCGGACATTTTCTTCCTGAAAAACCAACAGTTGAATTGGTGGATGAGGTCTTAAAACCACATTTTTCATCACACAAGGTCCGAAGAGACTTGTCTTTTGTGAATATTTCTGCAATACCAATTCCTGATGGGATTGTTTGATACAAAGTAATATTTGATATATACAGTCCCATGGAGGTTATTCCGATACCATATGTGTTCAAACTTTCTATGAACGATATAATACCAGGCATTATTTCTGATGATAGGGATGTGAAAACAGTTGATTCTATGATGACTGAATTGCAGTATTATACTGTATTTGAAAACAAAGATGTTTATCAATCTAAAGCAAATTACGGTGATATGTTTTGCTATAATTATTATGGGCATCATTTCATACACGGAGCAAGTAGCCCAAAAACTGTTTTTAATTATACACAATGGGAACATTGTCCTACTCCGGCACAAGGGAGTTCTAAAAAGTATTCTGAAAAGTTTACGTATTTTTCTAGGCATGATGTTAGAAATACTGAGTAGTAATATTTTAAATTGCCACCTACTAAGGACATACACATATTGTTGACGAATACGAAATGTATATATTCGGAATCCTTTGTTTCCCGGTTGATTATAGAAGGCTATGAATATTGGCTAAAGTCGATTGACTTAAAAAGTGTGTGGGTAACTAGACATTGGCAAATAAGGGGGAAGGAAGCTTTATTCAGAGCATGCCTGATACCTATACAAATGATATTCTTAAATGACACAGTACAACAAACAAGTTTTCTAGGCTTAGCAAAGATCAAAGAATTAAACACACCCAGTATTCCTGCCCCTGAAAATTTTTACAAATGGCAAAAATATACAAATGCAACTGAAGATCAGCTCGACGAATGGGTCCAGAATGGTACATTTAATGGTTCACTGACACGTCCTGGCGGGTGGTTATTGTGGCCAGTAGATATCAATGGGTGTCACCAATGTTTTATCAACTCCTCGGGGGGTTTTAGAACTAATTGGCCGGACCCTCGCTATATATCATCCGAACATGCAGGTATAGTTACAACATATAGTGTGGGGAAACTATGCCAGCAATGGTTATAAACTTCCTCACTAGATGCGGTTAGAGAACACCTCAGTCTACTGTCTAATAATACTGATTTACAGGATTTCCTGTTGGGCCACAGAAAACACAGCAGAAAGTGTTTCTTATGAAGTATATAATGAAATTTGGAAGCTCTCCCAACAAGAAGCAGCTCCAAATAGACCAGGAAAATCTAAAAAAGGCATTAGCTGTTGTGGATAATGGGATTAATACCCTGTCCGACCGGATATACACCTTAAATGACATTGTTTCTTCTGCTATAGACATTATACAAACAGATATGTCTTCTTTCCACCATGGACAGAGTCAGCAAAGGTCCATTATGCAGTTGGGTTGGACACTCCAAACAATGAAGGCAGGTCACGTTCCCTGGCAGCATGTCAGCGCGAAGGAATGTTTTTCTTCCTTTAATTTAACGCAACAACAACAACTAATAGCTAAGAAAGAAGCGACTTATGTCATGCTAAACATCGAGAAATTAGAAAAGTTGCCTTTTACTGTGGCTGAAATAGCATCTGCTGAGTGGCTAATAATACACGGGGTCATTAATCTGCCTATTTCTACACTTCAATTCACCTCCTATTTAAGACACATTCCGGTAGGCAGATATGAAAAGCTGGGAGATAGTTACATCCATGAGGTGTGGGAGGTTCCCTTCTCATACAAATGTCTCAGTGGCATGAAAGAAGTCTTTCTTAGCGGTAGTGAATGCAAGTCTTCAGTCAGCCATTCAATGGTTTGTAAACAGCTGTCCTTGCATGGGGCGTGTAACGCGTCTGCGGCAAATTTAGCCTGTTATCTGAAGGGAGTTCCAGTCCCCTTGATTAAACCTACATTCCAGGTGCTTTCAAATGGCAGCTAAGTCCTCCTCAACAGTGAAGACTGTTATGGGATGCGAGCCGGAATAGTTTATGTTGTTTCGTTACATGCTGTGGGAACATACTTTTTCCCCCTACTGAGATAAAAGAGGTAGCTGATATTTGGCCTCACAGTGCTACTTCAAATGTGAATTTTGACAAGTTGAGCAGACTCAAGGCTTTATTATTTCAAAAGCATGTGGCCCTTACAACGGCACGCAAGACCTACGCACTTCAGGTGGCAAGGTCGTCAGCAGAGACACAGTGCCTTTCAAGCACAAACTTTCCGAGACACTTTGGTGAACTCGTGGGACGGATATTTAATGCATCCAGTACTTCTGGAAAGGCAAACTTTTTTTAAGGCTGTTGGTTCTGGTTTCATTCACACCTTCTCCTCCATTTTCGGTCTAATACCATCAGCCATCCACTCAATTTTCTCCAGTATTTTCGGGGGATTGCCAATAACTTTGGCTTTATTAGCTGGCGTTTTGCTGTTGCTATTTTTCATGTGCAATGGCTGTCCCGCTGCAACAAGAAGGAATGAAAGCGCTCCCATCAGCGCAGCTGTGTCGTGAACGCATGATACAGTATTTTGGAGCAACACTCCTGAAGCAATTGGAGTGTGACTGGTCTCTGTCATTCAGACCGGTTCTACAGTGTGTGCAGCCTGTTTTTCAGTACCTCTGGTGCTCTTTTGAACACGCACTGGAAGTTTGTCTTTCCACGCAGCGCTTGCTTTCATTGGACGCTGATCTGTTGAGGGCTCATTACCAGATGTGCGTATTGAGGTTGCATTTGCTACAGGAAGCTACATTCTGAGTTGCCCTTCCTGGAGGATGTGGCTCTTAACTCATCTTTGGGTACACCACGGAATGCCGCTGAGGCTGAGGCTGAGGCTATGGAACACGATTGCTCCTTGGCGATGCCTTTTCAACTTTAACATCTGCCGAAGTGAAAGATTTCCTCTCATCTATGGTCCCAGAATCGATTGGAACTTTAAAAAAATAACTTTGACTCTGAAAATTCGGTATTTTATGCCACACGCTTACATTTTAAATTGTTCTTTTATGTGCTTATGTGTCCTTTCGACTTGTCGTAATTGACGTTACTTTTTACATATATATTTTAGGTTGAGCTTTTAGCAGTCATTTTATATGTCATTAGGCTTTGAACCACCTTCAACGAACAAGGGGAGGGTGTGGTGTAGCCATTCTAGCTATAGCTCTGTGCACGTTATTTTGACACACTAGGCCTAGCCGCTGTGCACTCTAACCTAGATATATTTTATTTGGCTTAATTTTATTGTTACAGTAGCCACTTTCACAGTCTTGTTTTATTTTCCGTGTATCTAATTGTTTTTGCCTGACCAGTACTCTGTTCTCAAGCAAGACATTCTTGCTCACTCTGTGCTTCTTCCAAGGCTACAGCACGGTACAGTGCCGGTGAAGGTGGTGTGAGTTTAGTCTCCGACATTCGTAGAACATACACATCCTTACGTAGGGACATTTTCTCAGAACATCAGCTGTTTTACTAGAAAACACTTCCCTGTCCCTTACACATTAGAGGGAGATTCCAGCCAGAGAACCACAACTGTATGCTGATTGCCGAATGCTTCGCTACAGATGCTAACGCAGACTGCAGGCCTTTGCTCAGGTATGGAGGATGATGTCTTCCCAGGGAAACCTGAAGGGCAGAATTAGAGCTTAATATGCTGTGCTCTATTAAAGCTTAGGTAGGAATTAGTATATCAACTGTAGCGACAACATGATAGCATTATTTCTATGCTTCACTCTATTAGTCACCATTTTAATATTGTCATGTTGTGTCGTCCTGGTTATTGCAGCTAACGCTTTGCTATCTAAGATGCAGTTGTTTTATTCAAATCATTATTAAAACATATACTGCCTCTGTTTGTCATTTATACATGAGACTAAGGTAAGTGAGAGAAATGGATGAGACTCCTGAGAAACCAATTATGCCATGCACTCGTCTGCCCAGTCTTCCTTGCCCTTGGGTAGAGATGAGGCACTGCTAGTTGGCCGGAGCAAACCCCGGACTGGAACGACAGGTGTCACCTGCAGTGGGTTAGACTTAAGTCTCCCACACCACAACAGTAGCATGGTTGAGTACCATCTTTGTGTGTAGGGGTGGGTGAAAAAGAAAGCAAAGTAATTTGGGGTACAAATAACAAAAGTACATATTCTCACAAAGTGTGTTCCCTGACGTCAATTTTGAAATTGCAGATTATGGAGAATAATATGTCAATATAAAAAATGACAAGTGTCCCATCGATTTAGGACACATAAAGAGTAGCACAAACGGTATAAAACAAAAGGAGGGGGGCCTTCACGAGCTGGTGGAAATCCATACAGAAATACACAAATTACTGTGATACAGATTAAAAGTACAATTATTTTGTAGAGCAAACAGCATAAGCTCCAGCGACCAAGGTTTCAAATTAGCCATCACCAAGGGCTGGCTAATCAACCAAAATGTAGTGTTAAAATGTGCCCTTAACATAAGCAAAAACAAAATGTGGCTTTGCGAACAAACAAGGACTGGCCATTAACCCAAAACCTAGATTTAGAATGTTATAAGTGTAAAGAACAAATAGCTATTAGGTATTGATGATGGGGAGCAGAAGACATCCAGATTAAAATCAGCTGCTGTAAATGATGAGGGTGACCAGAATCTAGTGCGCCCTCCTAAACGTCGCAAAGTGTAGAGAACAGATTCCAGTTAGAAATAGGGGATGGAGAACAGCAGAAGACTAGACTACATTCAACTGCTAACAATGAACATGGGTGACAAGTATCTAGTATGCCCCACTAATGCTGGGCATAGGTGAAGTGCATCAGGTGTTTAATTCTCCCCAAAGGATGTCATCATTCAGTCCAGTGATATGTGTAGTAAAGCAGAAGACCCAGAGTTGTTCCCTCCGAAACAGGGTGCACTTGTGCCAGGAAGTGTCATGCTTCCAAGATGGTCCACTGTAAATCATCAGGGGTGTGACTGCTGTTCAGAAAGTGGGAACTCATTTTGTTGGTACTCTTTCTGCACTGTATATTGCTGGAGTGTTCCATGATTCTGATCTTGGCCGGACTGATCGTCATTCCGACGTATCGTTAAGGCACAGGGGCAGGTGATCAAATATATGCAGCTCTTAGTGTTGCAGCTGGTGTGTTCCCTCTGTATCCATGTGTGGGTGGCATCTATCTGGATTTCCTTTGTTATATTCCTGAGGTGGTACATGCCACATGAGCTGCACGAGTGATGTCCTGTGACTGGAGGAAGAATCCAGAGAGAGCGTTGTTCTATTTCCTGGGTCACCCAGGGTCTCGTAGGCACCAGCATGTCTTTGAGGTTTTCAGTGCATCTAAATGCAAATCATAGGGGTGGAATCTCCAGTGAGCCCGACTGGAGAATATGCCAGTGTTTCCAAACAGTCTTTTGTATCAGGTTCAAGTTGGGAGTGAACGCTGACACACAAGTGAGGGTGTTGTCATTCGGTCTGGTTCTAATTTCTAAGGGAGCTTCCCTGTGGTTCTTTCTAGCTCATTTACATGCCTGTTCCACGATTTAAGGAGGATTAATTCCGAGCCAAAAGGTTGGTGGAGACTTCAGTTGCCTGCAGGTGGTAATCTTTGATGATGATGCAATTCCTTCGGAGTTTCAGAAATTACCCATAAAGTAGATTATCCCATAGGGCTTTCGGATTGTGGCTATTATATAACAGAAGGCTGTTGCAGTCCGTCATTTTCCTGAAGGTGGTAGTTGATAGTTTGCCACTATTGAAAGAGATCCTCAGTTCAAGAAAGGTAAGTTCCCTATCAGAGACTGTTTTGGTGAAGTGAAGGAAGAGGTCCATCACATTGACCCAATTGTGGAACTGGTAGCATGTATCCAAATCCCCCCGCCACAGGATGATAGTGTCATCTGTATAACAATGCCACAATAAGATGTTCGCGGTATAAGGGTTGTTGTTGCTCAAAATATGTGCCTTCTCAAAATCAGCCCTCCACAAACACAGACCGAAGGTACTGTCCATGGAAGTACCTTTTATTTGGCGGTTGAGTTGATCACTGAACTTAAAGAAATTCTCCTCAAGTGTAATGGTTGCACATTCTGTGATGAAACTCACAGATGTGGGTGAGGACCAATCTTCAGACCGCAGGCTGTTTTTCTCGACTTCAATGGTGCTGTCTTTAGATACGTCAACATACATAGGGCCTCAACATCAAGTGTTATGAGGAAGTTGATGTTGTTAATTTGGTTGGCTTCACAAGAAAGGTTAAGGAGATCCCTTGTGTTCTTGAGGAAGGAAGGAGTCTTCATCACCAGTGGTTGGAAAAAGTGATCGCAGAACCTAGATAACAGTTCTAAGAGGGATTCTATCCCCGAAACTATGGGTCTGCCAGGAACGGGGATTACCCCTTTATGAATTTTAGGCAGGATGTAGAAATATGGTATCCTAGGGGAAAGGTTCACCAAGAATCAGCTTCATTCTTTGTAACCCACCCTTGGACCTTTGCTGATGCGATCAGTGACATGATCCTCGCCTAATTTCTTTCAGTGGGGTCGGTGTTGATGCAGCGGTAATACCTCTTGCCCGCGAGTTGTCGTAGGCACTCCTTATTGTAGTAAGTGGTAGCCATAATGACAATCACCCTGCCCCTGTCAGCTGACTTAATGGTGATTGTTTGGTCGTTTGACAGCATTCAATTCTTTGTTAGACATGTTATAGAAGGGTGTAGGAGAGGTGATCTTCTCGACCTCCTTAAGAATCGCTTGATCAAATGTTAGTATTTCATGTGGGATCATCCAAGTAAACCTGGAAGGGTTACATAGCACTGAGACATCAACTACTAAAGATGGTTTGTCTTGGAAGAAGGCCCGGAATCTAATTTTGCAGAAGAAAATGTGGAGTTCACTGGCAAGGCAAAACCTGTCCTCTCTGGAAGTGGCGACAGAGCCTAAACCCTTTTGTAGAACGTTGTTCTTCTCCAATGTGATTAGTCTAGGAGATCAATTAACCACTAGATTTTCTTGGTTTGGCTTCTGGTTAGCATCTGTGGCAATGGCTGCTGCCTCTCGACCCGCTTATAACCCCCTCTTCTTTTTCCTCTGACCCAACCTCTGTCTCAAAAAGAATGGCAGTTGAAGTTTTGAGGGCAATTCTGAGGAATGTTTGAGTGGAAATTAGAATGAAACATAGGTTGGTGTCCCGGGTAGGGAGCCATGGGATAGCCGTATATCAGGGGTTGGAGTGGTAATGCTACAGTGACTCATTACTGCCCCAAACTATCTGCACTGTATTTGCTGCTAAAGGAGTTCTGCTTTGTACGTTGTGCAGTGGCCCCCTCATCAGATGAAGGATCCCCACAGCTTTCCAGGAAATCCTATATAATGTAAAGGGTAGACCTTTTCCTTATCAAATTCCTTAATTTCTTTTTGTAATGTAGACATTTTCGGTTGCGTCAAAAAATCCTTGTTCTTACTCATCTCAGAATTAATCTCTGCTAATTGGGACTTGGGTGCCTGCTTCTAGGGTGTTCTCAGCAATGGTGAGTTTGACAAACAATAATGCAGATAGGTGTTTGGCAGAGTTTATTATCAGGATCAGCCAATTGTGAGTGAACTTCCAAGCTACCTGGGACCAGTCCCGTCTAAAGATTATATCCTCTAGGAAAATTCAGGATGCATTAGTTACCAGTAGGCCATTGGGTGCAACGTTGGCTCTAAAGTACTCTGTCATGATAGCCCCATGTAGGGCAATTTTGACCTGTAGTTTCTTGAGTGCTGCAATGGAATTCCAATCATCGTTGTGATTGCTAGATGGAGTGCTGCTATCTGCTCCCAACAGGGAGGGAGTTTTGAGGATGAGGAGGAAGAGGTGGCAGAGGAGAAGGTGGTGGTGGTGGGTTAACCTTTAGACACAGACAGGATCACTAACAATATAGGTGCTTGGAAAACATGAATGTCCCATTGCTGAGCAGCTGTACCTATATCAAAAGAAAAGAGAGGGACAAAGAGCTTATTATAAGGTACAGCACACATGTTCCTTACTTGTAACTGGTTACCAAAAGAGTATTCTGTTCCTCCAAGGAAAAAAAAGTGGGGCAGAGGAAGCTGTCAGTCGGAATAGTGGGAGGGGGGCTATTCAGCTGGATCGGGAGATCCGAAAGATCAGAAGCAAGTGTCTTAAGTACTTCAGGATAGATGCGCAGTTCTTACAACATGGGGTGGTATCCCCCTCACGTCTGGGAGCAGGTGCCAGCTCTGGTTGCTCCAAGTACAGTAGCTCTCCAAGTACTGTTCGGAGCACTCTGAGCTATAACCATAAGTGGGACAGTGGTCCCACTTTTATACAGTAAAAACAGAGATAAGGGGATCCACTGTCTGCACTTTCAGAACTGTTTAGAGATGGTTTTCCATTCAAGTGTCCTTTAATAGGCTGCTCTCCTGGCAGAGTCTTAGTGTAAAATTATGCTTTGCACCACCAGATTGACTCCAGCTGGGGCACAAAGAAGTGTGAGATCTCTGCACCAGATTGTCATCAGATAAACTGTTTCACAGAAAAAAATTAAAAGCTGGGCCTCACTCAAAAGGTCTCCCTTCACCTTTCACATCAGATTCAGCAGTGCACCCATCACCCCTATAGCTTCGCATATGAAACTTTGTAATGCACAGGGAGTTCACAAGACATTTACATTTTTAGGCTTTGATCATTGTGAAGCTAACCCCGTGGTGGAAATAGGGAATTAGACCTTAGGAGAAGGGAATCGCAATGGATTCTAAAATTGGGGGCTGTAGAACAAGGTCTTAATACGGACTACGAATTGGAATATTTTTTGGGAGAAAAATAATTTAGGTTTATGGATTAAATTTATATTCAGATATATGTGAAATATCCAATATATTACAACTCTTGAAAGTATTCTGTTGTATATTACTGATGAGGTTACACTACTAGGTATGTAGGTATTATTCCAGTAGAATAGAATTTTAGAATCCATAATGCCAAATAAAGTATTAGAATAGTGCGTTTCTTTAAATAGATTCAGATTTACTTTAGGAGTTCTTAGAGAAGCTCTTATGTATTAAAAACACCTGTCTGGATGTAATTACAGGCGGGGTTTAAACTGTATTATTTGGATTTTATAATAGAATGAATTACGAGAAGCCTCGGCAATCTCCGATAATTTTGTTATAGTATTGTCCGTTTTTAGTTTCAGTTATGGGAAACATACGGACGCAAACTAGTTTAGTCCTTTCTCTATTTTAGTCAAAGGACGGCTGTATAAAGCGTTCTCAATTCAGGAGTGTCGGCTTTGACACTCGGAATAGCGTACTCGCTTAGTACGGCTTTAATTTTGGAAATAATGAGTAAGTGGCAAAGCGAGGTCGTTGTACCTCGGATTTTTCCTTAAGATTTATGTTAATACCAGACTATATTACTCAATCGAGCTGGGCTAATAGGTCTTGTTTACATTTATTAAAGGAGATACTAATACGGAGAGCTAAAGGGAAACTAATGGAGATTGAATCTCATTAAATTACTAGAGGCACGGCATAGGGTAAGTCATGTGTTAAATTATTTAAGCAAAGAAGTATATTAGCTTCAGCACAGTAGGGAGTCAGACAACTCAATACTCGCTACTTTTTCTTTCTCTTTTTCTTTATACAGAAGTTTATGTCGAGGATTTGCGTAAGCTAAGAACTCTTAAATTAAAAAATTGGGGTGTTGTGGTTTGGGATATTGCATGTTTATATGTTTTATTAATTTCACATTTGTGCTCACATGGACATTGTTTAAACACATCAGTAGATAATTTGTGTGTCTAATTTGGGTAAAATATATGTAATAGATTTGGTTTCCAATGCATATTTCCTATATTAATTTTTTATGTTGAAGGATTACACTGTGGCTTTTCTTACATTGGTGTTTATGATGATATTATTGTAGGAGGTCCTGATGAAATCCAGGGGTACCCCCCGGATGAAACACGTGTTGACGACAGGACGGACATACCAATAGAGGACAGTTCTGAATTGGATTGGATCGTGCTTGGATATCTTGAATATATTTTGGATTCCCAATTGAAATTGAGGAAATGTTAGGACTTATATTAGAAAATGGACTGCTTATCAACTTGTGATTGGATTCTTGTAACATATATTCTATATATCTTGCTCAGTACTCCTATGTATATTGTTGACCTATTTTGTTATAAAAAATGGTAATTTTTTGGATTGTATTGTATTTGAATTGAGTATTTACTACTGGGTTAATTCTATGTGACATTTAACGTGTGCTAATACTTTGCGTTACACCCATCACCCCTACTATCAACGAAATGGTAATTCTTCAGGAAGACTTAGCAGCAGCTCCTTGCTTATCCCAGTTCCTTCTCAGCCAAAGTCAAATATAGTGAGATCACAAATGCCAATGGTTGTTAGAAATTCCTTTTATTAGTTGACCCCAGCAAAAATAGTGTGACCATGCACCACGGCAAGTGATAGGAAATCGGGACTTGCTCACTCTACAACAGCTTCTATAACTAAATAGCTCCAGAAGAACTCAAATGTTGTCTTGTTTGTCATAAGGGTAACAATGCCCTATGCCCAAGGGTGCAAAAAGACTATTCGGGCCTTAGAGATTTGGACTGAGACCAGGCATCCTGATTAGCCGGCCTTCACCTCACCCCACCCTTTTTTTATTTTTTGCATTCAGTGGGCTTTTCTGCTCTATACAGGGACTAAATGGTTGTCAATACTCCAACCGCCCCACACCAGGCAGTCAGACTATTATGGCTTTAGAGGTGGAGGATACTGCCTGTTGTGGACCGGTCCCCACCTCATTTTTTTTTTATTTTATTTAATAAACATCCCTTAGTCTAGCGCTCTTCCTGTACCCACCCTCTGTGGGGAGAAGATTGGGGTATGCCCCTCAATCTACATCCCCGAGAGAGTCAAAAACACTGTTGTCTCTTTAGAGGTGAGGTTCAGACCAGATGACTGGAATAAGCCTCAACTCGCTGCCTCTTGGGTGACAGAAAGATTCATTTTTAAAGGAAGTCAGGAGGCTACTGCATGTCATAAGGGAGACGCAAATAGAGAACAAGCATATAGCATTAGTGTCCTTAGACACTGAAAAAGCTTTCTACATAGTCTCATGACACTATTTTCAACATTCTAAGTCAAGAATTTTGGCCTGACATATTGTGCTGACCAAATTGCTATACACAAATCTATTCACTAGATTAAAGAAAAACAGGGTACATTTGGAAGAATGGACTCTGGAATGTGGGAACAACAAAAATGGCCACTGGTCCCATTGCTCTGTGCACTGGTGGCCAAGCCTCTGAACTGACATCTCAGGTCCTCATTATCTAACTGTGGGAGGCAGGGCAACTTTAGTATCACTGTACATGTGTGACTTGCTCCTTTATCTGAGGAGACTGGAGGAAGCTCGACCACGCCTACTTGACATCCTGGAGACTTTTGGCCATTAGTCCAGCCTGGGGATAAACAAGCAAAAATTACTATGTACCCATTGTGGGCTTCTCGGGAGTGCCACATGCACTCCTCCCCAGTATGGAGATAACATGAGAAACAGAGGCCTTCCAAAAGGAAGGAGTTATGGTAACCTCCCTGGATCAAGAACGGCACATCCTGAACACTAGCAGACTAATACAGGGTATCGAAGGATCTATAGATTTCTAGACCTCCTTCCCCTTGTAAGTAGCTGGAAATACAGCGATAATTGAGATGATAGTACTACCCTAATGCTTGCATTTATTACGAGTTAGTTGTTACGAGATATCCCCAAGCTTTACCAAACAACTACACTCCTTGTATGGGGAAAGGAAATAAGCAGAGTAAAGATGGACACACTTACATGTACATATGAGGAGGGAGATCTGAGAGTCGCAGACATTGAAGCTTGCGAACTAGCAGTTCAGCTTCAATGTATGGCCGGCTGGTTTGACACAGACACTACTATAGATGGTGACTTACTACAGCTACACATGGAGGGAAAGAATGTACTTACAAAAATATTTGAGACTTCTCAAGCTCTAACTGGCAGCCCACATTTAGTACAGGACAAGGTGCAGCTTTGGAACTGCTACTGTAGACAATGGGTTAAATATAACCCATATGCTATAGACCTACAGCTGTGGTGTTGGGCAGATTTTGCCCACCTAGAACTCAATATGAACAGGACGGACTGGAAGGGGGGGCTCATGTTAACTGACATATGGGAGACAGATGCAGTGTCTTCCTTCGAGATAGCAAGAATTCAATACTGAGACGACATGGGACAGTACCTACAATATTGTTCTATAAAGGACGTAATGCGCAAACCGTGGTACAACTTAAGTACAATCCCCTTAAGATCTGCTAAATTGACATTATTGGTGCAAGCTCAACTGTACAATGCTATCAGAGAAGATACACACAAACATCCATTATACACATTCACAAAATGGGAGACTGCAACCAGTGTTCCACAGGTGCACAGTGGAAGCAAACACTACTGTTAATTAAAGAGGTATCCAGCAGTGCGAGATTTCTGTTGCTGCACTTTAATTATGTGCACAGGATGTATATGACACCATCAATGATGCATTGCATAAATAATAATGTCCCAGGGCACTGTCCCAAATGCAGAAACCCGGTGGCCGTGTACTACCATCTGATATGGGAGTGCTCTAGAGTAGCAAAGTACTGGGGGAAGGTGGTGATTTCATACCAACTCGACACATAAGGCGCTTACAGTGCAATTGGTGCCCCAGACATGTCTATTGGGCATTAATATTAAAAAAACGAAATATAAAGTGAGTTGAACATTTGTAAAGTTTACACTTGAACCAGTAAAAAGCTGAGTAGTGGATGGCAGCAGAGGTAATAGAAATAAATCTAACCAGAACTCATGATAAACTTTAATTTTTTTAAAGGGATAGTACTTGCCCAAGTCTGGATGGCCCTTCCCTCCCTAAACACCCTGGTGGCTCCACTAGGGAGAGGCATGACAGGAGAAGGAAGAGTGAACCTTATGACTTTAATAAAGAATTATCTGGAGAAGAAATAGAATTAGGATGAGAAATAAAATTATAAGCAAGTATATTTTCTTTCTCCTCTGGGGAGAGAGAGGGGTTGTCTTCATTCATATTCACAAGTAATGAACAGAAAACCAGCGCAATTTCCCAAAGGACGCAGAGAAAGTAGAATGTTTTCTACCAAAGACATTCTTTAAGGAATCCTGCCCTACCTGTGCACCAGCCATAGAATTCGATTCAAGGTAATATCTTGAGCACCTGTGAAGAAACCTCCCAATGACACTTTTCCATATCAATATAAAGGGGATGTTCCCTAGTAAAGCCATTGTAGCTCAATTGTCGTAACAGAGTGGGCTTTAGAACTACCAGGAAGAGTTTTGTTTGCAGTCCCGTAATAGAGAAAAACACAAGAGACAATCCAAAGAAAAATTGCTAAAGCCATTCTAATGGACTCATAATTGAGAAATAGGTATTCTCCACATCCTACTTTACATCACAAGCATGAAAGACTGTGTTAGCTGAATATGATAGAGGTGGTGATAAAATGGTCTGGTTGACATGAAAGTCTCACTATCTTCAAAAGAAAACGTGAGATGAGATCTCATAACCAACTTTTTATGGGACTCAAAGTATGGTTCATGGCAGCAAAGAGCACAAATTTCACTAACCCTGAAAGCTGGGGACATAGTTTTGTGGACCAATAACTGCTTTCCAAGTCCAATGCAGCAAGGATACTGAATGTATTAGCTTGAAAGGAGGGCACATTAACTGAAAGGAAGATGTTAAGCTTGCAAGAAGTGCGTCTAATGGCTGGTGTAATACTTTCTAATAGCCTAAAAAAAAAAACATACCCGACATTGAAAAGCTAAAAACATTTCTGAAGAAAATTATCGACAGAAGTAATACTTGGCCAATGTATCTTAATAGAGGAGTACTTCTCCCTGATTTTGCTAAATGGAAGAGGGTAAGGGAGTATTGCCTCTTTCTGAAACCTCAAAGAATCATAGCTGTTCTGAAAACTCCATGCATTGAAACTATATCACTAAACAGCATAGGATAATGCAGTCGGTGGTTGCTTACCTTCTTTCAGAATATCCATATACTCTTGGGGAAAATTCAGTTGCCCGCTCTGTACAAGTTCAGAAGACAAGCCATTAAATGATGTGACGGGTAGGAGATCCAATCTGCAGAGCAGCCTCCTTTGTGGTTGCTCCAACTGATGAAGAACGTTGGTGAATGAGAAATGTGGCCATTTTATTTTGGAGTTTTGAGAATTAAACTGGTTTTTGGAATAGTTTTGTTTGAACATTACTACGAATCAGGAGTATTGGAGAAAATAGCTTAGAGAAGATTCCCTATCCTTTCTTACAAAAACAGAAACACAGTCTCATTCCTTCCTAGTTGATCATAGTAGGAACTGAGATTTCTACCTGCATCTGCAAAGAGGTATACCCGAGGAAAACCCCAACCACAGAAGAGTTCAGGAAGCAATTTATTGTTCAAAATCCACAAGAAATGTTCCTGGAGCCTTCTAAGTGAGTCTGTCTCTGAGTTCTAAATAAAAAGGAGATGAATAGATGATTTGCTGCTTGCTGAATTTCAGCCATGTACACATTGACTGAGATTATGTGGCAGATGTTGATCCCACCTTGTTTGCTTAAATAATGCAACCTCACCTTGAATATTGGATTGACCAACCTGAGCAGCAGATAGACTCCCTACAATTCCAGAAGACTGATATGGTAGGGCATTTCATTCAAGGACCATATCCCCTGCACATGAAGATGATTCATGTGGCCATGCTACCAAGAAGGCATCACAGTGTGATGCGGGGGAGACCTTGGTGAAACAGAACTCTATGCTGGAGATTATCTAGCTGGAAGCACCCAGAAGTCACTGTACTGCAGACAGAGAGCGATTAGCACACTGGTATCATAGATCTTCCAGGTATTCCAGGGGTGCAAGGGAAAATGTAGAACACCATTAATTCCAGGAGAGAAGGTACCTTCTGTGTGATAGCATCTATTGTCAATAGAAAACTGAAAAACTACAGACTTACAAATGATAATGTATCCTTCGAAGGATACAGTATTTCAACGCGTGTCCAACTCTTCTCCCAGGGAATGGACAGACTGCACTGGGACTAAAGTTGACTTGGGGATGTTTACTTTTAAAATACTGTTAGTGAAGCACAGAGATGTGTTTGAAAGCCACACGGAAAATCTTTTGATGTTCAGGCCTTGAAAAATAAATCATTTAGGTAAGAGAGAGAGAAATATTTTTAGCGTGCTTAAGTTTGAATCTATGATGGGTATAAATTTAGTAAAGGTTCTTGGAGCGGACCAAATGTCAATACCTTTTACTAGCAAGGGCTGAAGATGACCAGAAACAACTGGGATTTCTAATGTTTCTCGCTCTGCAATTAGAATGTGAAAGTAGTATACCCTTAATATAGCTGCGAAAATATCTGATAGGGCCAACAATGGTAATTTTTCTATCATTTATTGAGCTGTTTTCTATTTAAGGTAAAGATTTTGATTAAGAACATGTGCAGCATTCAAAGCAACAAGAGATTCAAATGTTTCACTTCTCAAGTCAGAATAAACCTCAAGGTAGCAAAACCTTTTAAGTTACAATCACACTGTGACAGAGTTTACCTGGGAAATCCAAGTAAGTAATCAGGGTGAGGGGGAAATCAGAAAGAAAATACCTAACCTATTAAACAGATGTCTCTCATATGAGTTACATTACGCAATGACATCACTTGCCTCCCCTAAGAAGTTGTCATCGATGAGGACCAACAATTGGCAAATAGAACAAATCAGAGTACAGAGGCCTCAGCTCAATCGAGTTGAATTATACCCTCTCACATTTGTGAATTCCCTCGCTACTTCGATGTTGGTAAACAAAAAAGTTTTTTTATTATCATGCAGTCAGTCTCACGGCGAATCAGAAAGTGCCTCAGTCTTTCACCGCCTTTGATATTTTGCCGGTCCCGCGTACGAGTCAGGGTTGAAAAGTTTAGTTCTGGGAAGACATGTTCTTTGCTTCAGCGCACCATTACTTTACCTTTCTTTGTCTCTGCTTTCAAGTCCAGTTCACACTGTTTAGTGTATTTTAAAATCTATCCTCTTTTTGTACCCGCTGTACCCGCTGGGCCGCTGGTCGGCCTCCTAGATGCTGTCGGCACTTATATGAAATCCTTCTCTTTGTCCCCAGAGTCTCACTCAAAAACTGCTAGATGTCAAGCTACATGCGCATTCCCTTGGAAACCTAAAGTACGATTTTGTTTAAATGTGCCCTCAATTACTAAAAACTGAACTTCAGATTCCAAATTTGAGAAGAAGGAAAAAGCACAGCTCTGAAACGTATTACCTCTGGATTACATCTGCAGCACTTTGCAGGCGAAGAAGAAGCAGGTCCTTTGACACCTGACACTGCGCCTTGTTCCAATTTGTGAAAAGGGTACAGGGCAAATACTAGCTTGTTACCCGCTTATACATTTTTTAAGTCTCTTTGCACTTGGAAAAGGCAAGAGGAGAATGGGACACACACTACTGCTGCTCTTAGAAAACGTAAGGGTGTTATGTTAGAATCACCATGCGCTTGTGCACAGCCAGGGGTATAAGTCGCTAATGCCCCTGATCAAATCTCATCAGTATGTGTGTTTTACGCCATGCATTTTATTCACTTTCATTAGGTATAATCAAATTATATACATATACATACATACACATATATATAAAAATAACCTACTGGCAGCCGCTAGTAAGTAGTTATAGTTAGGATCATGTTTTCATAGAAAAAAAGTTTGACTTGCCTATATCTTTGGCACTGTTTGACAAATGTTAAAAAAAAAAAGGATCCAAACAAAGTGCTCCCGAGAATCATGTTGTACATGGAAAGTTTCAGAGTGATCCGTCAAGCGGGGGGTGAGAAAAAGGGGGAGGGTTACAATAAAATAAAAAAAACATATATATATATATATATATATATATATACATACACACACATGCATAGAGAGAGAGATTTACATTACCCAGTGGCGCTTGCCACTGGGTAATTTTAGTTAGGACTGCATTTCCATAGGAAATGGCTTTTTTGTGTTGCTAATAACTTTGGCGTTGTTTGACAAATCTACATGAAACTTTAGAAAAAATAGTGCTACTTTTTTAATAGGTTGAGCATGGAAAATTTCTTGGAGATTGATCAAGCTGGTGCCTGAGAAAAAGGGGGGAGGGGTGTCCCAAAATGAGGTTTCCCCATTCATTTTTCCATATCAATTTAGACACATCTACAGCTCAAACTGCTGTATTTTGCCAAATTTGACAGAAAGCTAGATCTTGGTCCAGAAAGATTGCTTTTTGTATTAATCAGTTCAGTAGTTTTGTAAACAATAAGGCTAAAAAACACTGTATATATAATGTCCCGGACAATCAGGGGACACGACAGATCTCATCCCGAGATCTGATTAGCTGCCACGACCTCTATCAGGAAGTGGTGGAAGCCATCTTAGGACTTGGTCCAGAGGCATAACCAAAACAAAAGAAGACATAGGGGCAGGGTAGGGATACCTGACCCCATAGGTCTGGTAGTGGCCAGAGGGACACCTCCTGGGGCCAAAAACATATTTTGCAAGGCTTCTGCTAGGAACTTGTGAAGGATCAGTGAATCCGCAGCAAAAATAAAAAAACAAGCACAGGCTCTCATACCTTTATAAAAAAAAAAAGCCAGAGAGTGGGCCAGAGCCTGGTGGAGCTGCAGAATATATCTATTTAAGGGGAGGAGGACGCATGCTCCTCAGTCCCCAAGCCTCCAAGAGGCCCCAAGGCTGACATTTTATTGAAGGATGGACCCCCTCCCCCAAGCCAGGAGAGGCCTCAGTAGCACCATCCCTTGGGGCTGTGTAACAAGTTAAGGGAAGGGAGTGCATGGGCCCCCCTCCCTGAACCTAAAAAGGCCCCAGGTACCCCACCCTCGGAGACCATAATTTAATAAACGGGAGGGGGCATACAGCCCCCCCTACCCGAACCCATGAGAGGGCCCAGGCACCCCATCCCCCGGGGCTGTGTTTTAAGTAAAGGGGAGTGATGCAACGTGGCTCCCCTTTCCTGAGCCATACAATATCCCGAAGGGGAACCCATTCCCTGAGGCCGGCTCAGTGACAGTGTCACTGCCCGGGACACCATCTACTTCACTGTGAAGCGCATGGGCAGGGAATGTGTAAATGTCATCCCTTTGGGCTGGAACCCAAAGAAGCTCCTGCCTGGTGGGAGAACAAACATTTCCCTGCCAGTGATCCTGGGCAGAGAAAATGCTTTGAATTGCTCCCACCCTGCGGAACCAAAAGAAAACTTCTCCCACAACAATGAAGCAATGCCAGCGGCTCCCACTCCACCAGTGATAGGTGCATGTAGGGGAGCCTGTGAGGTGGCCCTAGGCCTCCTGCCCAAATGAGGGTTGTGCTGTTGGATGCCCCAGGTGGGTACTGGGGCACCCCAGTTTAAAAAAAAAAAAAAAAAAAAAACAATAAAAACAAACCATGCCGGCTCTTACAGGGAATAGGTGTGGCAGTGGGGGCCCTGGGACCCCCCTTGGAGCCCCTAACTTGGAAAAAGATGTGGCGTGCCCTTGTGAAGATATATATATATATATATATATATATATATATCAGCTCGTGCAAGAGGGCTCCGCTTGCGGCCACCAAGAATTGAAATGGTGTGCACACAAGGACACCCAGATAAAAAAAATAATGGCGGCTCCATGAAATCGTGATATGCAGCCAATTGCAGGGAGCCTGTGGAGCTATGGGGCCCTCGGGCTTCCCCCACAGCCCCTTAATATATATGAGAAAAAAATGAACAGTATTCAAAGGTGGGACGAGGACACCCAGAAAAAGTATTTAAAAAAAAGAAGCCAAAAGTGAATAATAAATGAGCAGCTTATTTATTATTCACTGCTCCTTCAAGGAGTGCCCCATAATGCCCCGTGAGGGTTATTTTTGGTGATGTCCCTAGAAGGCACAGGGACATCACCTACATTTTATTTTATAACGGGGGGGCTGTAGGGGGTTCTGCCCCCCACCCCCCCAGCAACACTAGAAAAAAATGCAAGTCTCCTGATACATAGAAACCATGGCCCCAGAAGAATGTATCATTTTTCAAAAGCCTTTCCCAGGCTCTACAGGTATGATTGCAGTACCACCTCAGGCTGGTGGCATGGTTGCATTTTGTGTGTTGAAGATGTACCACATTAAATACATGGCCTTTATGTGGTTATGTTTACCACTGCATTCTTGGGGTGGAAAATGTTAAAGAAAGGTGGCACAGAGAAATATTGGTTTTATTTTTTTTCCTAAGGAAAAAATGATATATCCATTTATTTTCACATTTTTACCACCGAAATGTAATAATAATAACATTTATTAATAAATAATAATACAAATAACAAAAATGATGGTAAAAGAAAGTCAGACATGTAGTTCAATTTAATTCATTATTGAAATACACATTTGATTGAAATTATTGGTAATTTTTGGAGAAAGATGATAGATCTGCTTTATATATAGGGTACATGTTGGGTGAAGAAGGGTTTGGCTGCCTATGGAAGTTGGCTGCAGCGCCTGGTCATTGACTTCAGGCCTGTGGCCAAACCCACGTCGCACACAACTGAATGCCACAAGTGTCTGGGATTTGGCTTTAGTTATGACATTAATACACTAAAAACGTTAAAGTAATGTTATAGTTAGGCGAAATTTTCAGGAACAACGTAACATTTTAAACTCATGTAACTATAGCTCGTGCCCTTGCCATGCACTGCTAATTAACGCATGTATTACATCAATCATGACATCTTCTATGACATCTCTGATAATGTCACAGCAACATTTGCAATGGAATTATTGATGAGAAAACTGTGCATGATGGCGAGGGGGGTGCGAGTTATAGTTACCTTAGGGTACAAGCTATAGTTACTTGAGATAACTGCAACTGGGGAATTTCTGTGGTTTTTAGAGTTTATCATTATGCTATTACCGAACATTTCATCAATATACACGTTCACAAAGTGAATGGCAGCACTCGAGGTATTTTTGAGTTAATTTTTATTCACAGTTGAACAGCATGTAAAATTTGTGGTAGTTTCAATATGTGGAGGCGAGGTCAGCCATTTTGCAGCTTGATCAGCTCATTAGTTTTTTATCTTCATATATGTCACTGTGGTCCATATGGCATTGGTCTATAGTTCATGTTGTTATTCTCTTACAATTTTAGCCCATCCAGTTGTTTCATACGGTTCATGTTGCTTCACTGTGTAATGTGGGCTTTAGAACCACTTTGTATTAAAAGCGGTAGTTTTATGAAACGGGATACAATGGATTTGTATGAAATGAAACAACTGGAAGAACACTTACATTCTAGGACACATCTTAGGACCCAATTATCAAGCATACATCAGTTAATCGCTGCCTTCCAAGGAGCTAGACTTAGGTCATCTTTATGTAAATTAGAGCCATGTTGTTTTTTATGAGAGTTCCGAGTGCATGCTGCTGTTCCTTTTCTTAAGCTTTGCTGTGGATATTTATATAAAATATATTCACTGAAAACAACAAGGTTAAACTTATGGTTATCTATGATTATAACAAAATAACATTAGAAATTCACTTAGAAAAACCACAGTTCGAGTACATTTATGATAAAATATTAAAACAGAAAAGTACTGAAATTTGCAGATTATGGTTTGCGCCACAATCCAAAACTTGCACATCAGTCATGCAAACCATAACTCACATCCTAAATGCAGTGCTCATGACCCGACCACTTGATGTAATAGATGCAATTAAAAATGATGGAGAAAAACTTAATAATTCTGCCCTTTACAATAAGAAAGAGATAACTAAGAATGTAATATTATTTAGTATTTAAGTATGCGGGGGCTATTTGTTTACTTTGTGACTTTTGCTTTTACTTATTAGCATAAATATTTTCGGGCATCATTAGCTCCCCTCCAAAATAATTCAGGAGATGCTCCCCTCTGTCCCCTTATGTCCATTTTCATTTCTTTCAGAACCTACAGACCAACCCTGGTGTCCTATAATGGTGGCCTCTGAAGATATTTCACTGTTGTAGCCAGATAAGAAGCTGAGCCAGGTCTGCAGACTCAAAATAGATGAATAGGAAAAATAAATCCCTCATTCAATTGGACATTAGGATTTCTTTTTTAAATTTAGACCACGGATGGTCCATGAACCTGCGTTTACAGACTACTTGCGTAGTAGTAGTCCAGACAGATCTTACTTTTTAATACTTTCAAGCCTTCCCTGAAACATCTTTATATGTAAATTACTTGAAATTACTGAACAGACTTACATCAAACCAAGCAAAGGCACTTCTTTGAGTAAAATTCTACTTTAATGCCACCTTTGGTATAATTATTTTCGGCAATTGTGACTGGAGGTGCAATACAAATGTCCTAAGGAAACTAAAATAGGAAAACATCTTATTAGCTGTCCTCTCCTCTTAATTGTTTTATCCACTTGCATGATATTTGCCATGCTGAGCCTTAGCCAACTATCCAAAGATAGTGCCAAATTTGGTGTAGATTCGTCAATAGGAGCCAAAGTTATGAGGAAATCAAAAAATGATTTTTCCATTGGAATGTATGTCTAAGGGGGTGGCAAGGAGGGTAAGTGCGGGCAACAAGATGGCCATACATTCATAAACCACTGTAGATTCTCCAACAATTTTTAAGATATCCTGCAGTTAAGACCCAATCCAAGCCACTAGAAGACATACACTGACACACAACTCCCATAGTCACACCATTTCATTCTTGGCCACACATGAAGTGTTGAGGAAACCAATAACCTGCCAACACCTACAGGGGAAGCCTACACCGATCTACGGTACCAGCTGAAGTAGGAGATACAGTATATGAGCTAGCAGTACGGAAAACGAGGGGTGTATAGTGGAAGGGAAGGGGTACGTCAATGCTGCGGAGGGAGCAGCCTGCAGCGACTATACTGATGGTGGACCCTCAAGATGGAACGCTGGCAGATGTTGCCTGGTGTGCCTCTGGGATCCAATGCCATTATATAAATGATATACAAAAACAAGAGTTTGTAGTCTGAACAAGATATATACAGGGAGTGCAGAATTATTAGGCAAATGAGTATTTTGACCACATCATCCTCTTTATGCATGTTGTCTTACTCCAAGCTGTATAGGCTCGAAAGCCTACTACCAATTAAGCATATTAGGTGATGTGCATCTCTGTAATGAGAAGGGGTGTGGTCTAATGACATCAACACCCTATATCAGGTGTGCATAATTATTAGGCAACTTCCTTTCCTTTGGCAAAATGGGTCAAAAGAAGGACTTGACAGGCTCAGAAAAGTAAAAAATAGTGAGATGTCTTGCAGAGGGATGCAGCACTCTTAAAATTGCAAAGCTTCTGAAGCGTGATCATCGAACAATCAAGCGTTTCATTCAAAATAGTCAACAGGGTCGCAAGAAGCGTGTGGAAAAACCAAGGCGCAAAATAACTGCCCATTAACTGAGAAAAGTCAAGCGTGCAGCTGCCACGATGCCACTTGCCACCAGTTTGGCCATATTTCAGAGCTGCAACATCACTGGAGTGCCCAAAAGCACAAGGTGTGCAATACTCAGAGACATGGCCAAGGTAAGAAAGGCTGAAAGACGACCACCACTGAACAAGACACACAAGCTGAAACGTCAAGACTGGGCCAAGAAATATCTCAAGACTGATTTTTCTAAGGTTTTATGGACTGATGAAATGAGAGTGAGTCTTGATGGGCCAGATGGATGGGCCTGTGGCTGGATTGGTAAAGGGCAGAGAGCTCCAGTCCGACTCAGACGCCAGCAAGGTGGAGGTGGAGTACTGGTTTGGGCTGGTATCATCAAAGATGAGCTTGTGGGGCCTTTTCGGGTTGAGGATGGAGTCAAGCTCAACTCCCAGTCCTACTGCCAGTTCCTGGAAGACACCTTCTTCAAGCAGTGGTACAGGAAGAAGTCTGCATCCTTCAAGAAAAACATGATTTTCATGCAGGACAATGCTCCATCACACGCATCCCAGTACTCCACAGCGTGGCTGGCAAGAAAGGGTATAAAAGAAGGAAATCTAATGACATGGCCTCCTTGTTCACCTGATCTGAACCCCATTGAGAACCTGTGGTCCATCATCAAATGTGAGATTTACAAGGAGGGAAAACAGTACACCTCTCTGAACAGTGTCTGGGAGGCTGTGGTTGCTGCTGCACGCAATGTTGATGGTGAACAGATCAAAACACTGACAGAATCCATGGATGGCAGGCTTTTGAGTGTCCTTGCAAAGAAAGGTGGCTATATTGGTCACTGATTTGTTTTTGTTTTGTTTTTGAATGTCAGAAATGTATATTTGTGAATGTTGAGATGTTATATTGGTTTCACTGGTAATAATAAATAATTGAAATGGGTATATATATTTTTTTGTTAAGTTGCCTAATAATTATGCACAGTGATAGTCACCTGCACACACAGATATCCCCCTAACATAGCTAAAACTAAAAACAAACTAAAAACTACTTCCAAAAATATTTAGTTTTGATATTAATGAGTTTTTTGGGTTCATTGAGAACATGGTTGTTGTTCAATAATAAAATTAATCCTCAAAAATACAACTTGCCTAATAATTCTGCACTCCCTGTAGACACATCAAGGTTTCTGAAAGGTACTAATGGCCTATTGGACTAGACGAAGAAAAGGTGAAATGAGCTGCACCTGATATAAACATAACTTAAAAGAGGCATGCAAAAGAGGGTCAGCACAAAGGCCTGCCGACCCCCTAATAACACCAACTACCAGGCATTGTGAATGGGATAGAAAAATTAGTCGGAATCTACCCAACTGTTGTCATAGGGGAAAAAGCACACCAAAAAAGAGCACAGCTAAAAGGGACCCCAGTTTACACAAACCAAATGAGGACAGCGTCCACACATAAATGTCTGTAAGCTGCTTGGATGCAAACCACCATGTGCAGTGACACACCATACTGGATCAATAGTGCTGGTACAGAGGCCCAGCCAATAGACAGGCATTAACAGAATCTGCCCACTCAAAACCCAAACAACGTGAAAGGGCAAAAGCCTGGGGTTGCAACAACAAAACAAACTGGACTAATATACCAAACCTGAACCTGCAGTTTCAGCCCTGGCCCGGACCACAGATGCAAATGAAATCACGTTAGTTCCGAATATCATAAATGATTCTTCTGAGCAGCATTATAAACTAACAGCCAAGAAGTGGCCATTGATTTGCTCTGCCTTGACCTCCCGACTGGTAAAGATTGATATCATCAGAAGGGAAAATCTCAAGATGTGGAGAACGCACTGATCACCCTTCAAATCACAGTTCGGGATCTAGAAACAGATCTCAGAGGGTTCAAATGCTACTAAACTGAAGCGGTTCCTACACATCTGGTTGGGATCCTAGATCATTAAAGGATTCTCCGTCCACTTTGTAGTGGAAGAGGCTCACCATACACTGGCCTTACCAAGAGCCATCAATGTCACACTGCTAAACTACACAGACTGCGACAATTACGAGGGGCCTGACTCAAAGGCAACATATGGTTCAACTGGCAAAAATGAATGCCCTTCCCAGACTTTACAAAGGAAAACAGACAAGCATTTGCAATGCAATGGGTCTTACATTTGCTCCAGTTAGAGCTACTGGCGTTGTAAATTCCTAACTGGACTTTTATTGCCACATAAAATGAAAATGAAAAGTATAACATTAGTTGACCTAAGCGAGCCGATTTAAAGTGCCATGAGAGCCAAGGAAAGACAAAAGGAAAAAGAAGTTTGCTCACAGTCAAACCCATCGGCAATCATGCTATCATCCAGTTAACAGGGTCTGTCTGCAAGGCGGTAACAAAACCTCTCCAAGGAGAGAGAAACGTAAAGCATTTACCAATGATGACAAAGGATTTTTGAAAGGCAAGCCCACGAATGAGTGAAAGTGATGGGCGTAAAGTGGGCATGGTTAAAAGCCCACAATACTCACAACAGGTCAAAGTGCTTGCACGCTCAACCTAAAACAGGATGCTAGATTCAATGGTTCACAGAAGTATATGATGCCTCCCTCCCATGAAAGAGTTGTGTCAAGTAAGAATCTGGTCTGTGATAAGACCCTTTTTTCAGCAGGCAGTAACCTGAACTTGTGCATCTTGACTGTCAAGTACTTAATGGTGTGCTTCTGTAAACTGCTGACATTCTTTTAAAGAAGGTTTTGGTTTGGAAACCAATGATATAAAGTCTTGGAGAAAGATGCTAGGAAGGGCAATTATGTCACTTCCTTTGTTGAACTATTTTTTGTTACTTTCAAGTCAGAACATAAGGGCATAAAACTATGTAAGGCAACTTTGAGCAGGTGGGTCATTCGTGGGTATGTGCAGAGCCACTCTATATATATATATATATATATATATATATATATATATATATATGGAAAATGTCACAAGCTATGCACAGGTCCTGCCATCTATTGTGTTGGGCTCGGAGTGTTAAAAGTTGTTTTTCTTCAAAGAAGTCTTTTCGCGTCACGGCACCCGGTGACTCCTCCTTTTCGGCTCCATTGCGCATGGGCATCGACTCCATCTTAGATTGTTTTCCCCGCAGAAGGTAAGGTAGGAGTGATCGAGTGTAAAGAAAGATGTCCATGCAATGGAATAAAGATGTATATACATATGTACAAATTTTAAATGTAACTTAAACGGGTACAGGCTCCCGGGGAGGAGGGAGGGCTCATGTGAATCTGCAGCGGAACATGCCACAAACAGATGTACACTGGGTAAGTGACATTTTCTGTTCGATGGCATGTGTAGCTGCAGATACACATGCAATGCATAGAGTACAAAGCAGTTCTCCTCCCGTAAGCGGTGGTCAGCCTGTAGGAGTTGAAGTTGTTTGAAATAGTGTTCTTAGTACAGCCTGTCCTACTGTGGCCTATTGTGTGGCTAACACATCTACACAGTAATGCTTGGTAAATGTATGAGGTGTTCACCAAGTGGCTGCTTTGCAGATTTCTGTCAATGGTATATTTCCTAGAAATGCCATTGTTGCTCCTTTTTTCCTAGTGGAATGCGCTTTTGGTGTAATTAACAGCTGTCTTTTAGCCTTTAGGTAGCAAGTTTGGATACATTTCACTATCCATCTGGCTATGCCTTGTTTTGATATAGGATTACCATAATGGGGTTTTTGGAATGCGACAAACAATTGTTTAGTTTTCCTAAAGGATTTTGTTCTGTCAATTTAATACATTAAAGCTCTCAATATCTAATGCATGTAGTGCTCTTTCTGCCACCGAGTCTGGCTGTGGGAAGAAGACGAAGTTCCACTGTCTGATTTAAATGAAACGGTGAGATGACTTTTGGTAGAAATTTAGGGTTTGTGCGAAGTACAACCTTATGTTTGTGTACTTGTATAAAGGGTTGTTCAATAGTGAATGCTTGTATTTCACTAACTCTCCGTAATTAAGTGATTGTACTAGAAATGTTACTTTCCAAGGTAGGAATTGAATCTGACATGAGTGCATGGGTTCAAAGGGTGGACCCATGAGTTGTGTGAGTACAATGTTAAGATTCCATGAGGGTACTGGTGGCGTTCTTGGAGGTATGATTCGTTTTAGACCCTCCATGAAAGCTTTGATGACTGGCACTCTAAATAGAGATTTGGTTTGTTTATTTTGCAAATAAGGAGAAATTGCTGTGAGATGTATCTTGATGGATGAAAAAGCTAAATTTGCTTATTGTAGGTGGAGTAAATAACTTACAATCTTGCATGGTTGCGTCTAAGGGTGTTATGTGTTTTGCTTGACAGTAGAAAACAAATCTTTTCCATTTGTTAGCGTAACACTGCCTGGTGGTAGGTTTCCTTGCCTGTTTAATCACTTCCATAAATTCTGGTGGAAGATTTAGATATCCAAACTCTAAGATTTCAGGAGCCAGATTGCCAGATTGAGCATCGCTGGATTGGGGTGTCTGATCTGTTGTCTGTTTTGTGTCAACAGGTTTGATCTGTTTGGGAGTTTGATGTATGGTACTACTGACAGGTCTAGCAATGAGGTGTACCATGTTTGACATGCCCACCGTTGGTGCTATAAGTATGAGTTTGAGTTTGTTTTGACGCAGTTTGCGGACCAAAAATGGAATAAGGGGGGAGAGGGGGAAAAGCGTAAGCAAATTTCCCTGACCAGTTGATCCATAGAGCATTGCCCTTGGATAGAGGGTGTGGGTACCTGGAATTGAAGTTTCTGCATTTTGCGTTGTGGTTGGTGACAAACAGATCTATGTCTGGTGTCCCCCACTGACGAAAGTATTTGTGAAGTACTTGGGGGTGAATTTCCCACTCGTGGGTTTGTTGGTGATCTCAACTGAGGTCGCCTGCCATTGATTGGGAATTCCTTGAATGTATTGAGCTACCAGGTGTATGTTGTTGTGAATTCCCAATGGCAATTTTTTTGTGCTAGAAGGCAAAGTTGTGATGAGTGGGTTCCTCCCTGTTTGTTTAGGTAGTACATTGTTGTCATATTGTCTGTTCTGACAAGAATGTGTTTGTGAGCAAGAGGCTGAAAGGCTCTTAGTGCTAGGGACACTGCTAGCAGTTCTAAGTGATTTATGTGAAATTGTTTCTGTTTGTTGTCCCATTGTCCCTGAATATTGCGATTGTTGAGGTGTGCCCCCCATCCAATCATTGATGCATCTGTTGAGAGAATGGCGTGAGGCACAGGGTCTTGAAATGGCCGCCCTTTGTTTAAATTTGTGGGATTCCACCACTGAAGCTAAATGTGTGTTTGGCTGTCTATCAACACTAGATCTTAGAGATGACCATGTGCCTGCAACCATTGTTTGGCGAGGCACAGTTGTAAGGGCCGCATGTGTAACCTTGCGTTTAGGGCAATGACGATGCTTGATGCCATAATACCCAACAGTTTCATGACAAAGCGGACAGTAGAGTGTTAGTTTGGCTGAATTTTTGGCAATATGGTGAGGAACGATTGCACTCTTTGTGGGCTTGCAAACGCTTTTTGGGTGTTTAATGTAGCCCCTAAGTACTGCTGAATTAGTGGTGGTTGCAGGTGTGACTTTTGGTAATTTATTGAGAACCCTAGTGTGTGTAGGGTGTTTATTACATAACGTGCGTGATGTTGGCACTGTTTTTTTTAATGTTGGCTTTTATTAGCCAATCGTCGAGATATGGGAATACATGCATATGTTGTCTCCTTATGTATGCTGCGACTACAGCAAGGAATTTTGTAAAGACACTGGGAGCTGTTGTTATCCCGAAGGGTAATACTTTGAACTGGTAATGTTTTCGTTGTATAACAAATCTGAGGTATTTTCTGTGAGCTGGATGGATGGGTATGTGAAAATACGCATCTTTTAGATCCAGTGTTGCCATAAATTCTTCCTGTTGTAGCAGTGGGACTACATCTTGTAGCGTTACCATGTTAAAGTGTTCTGATCGGATGTAGAAGTTGAGAGTCCTGAGATCTAATATTGGTCTTAATGTTTAGTCCTTTTTGGGAATAAGGAAGTATAGGGAGTAGACCCCTGTTCCTTTTTGATGATGCAGCACAAGTTCTATGGCTTGTTTGAGTAATAGTGCCTGTACTTCTATTTGCAACATTGCAAGATGTTGCGATGAAGGTTTTTGCGCTTTTGGGGGAATGTCTGGAGGAATTTGTGTGAACTCTACGCAGTAACCATGTTAGATAATGGATAGTACCCATGTGTCTGTTGTGATGTTTAACCAATGGTCGTGGAACTTTTGTAGTCTTCCTCCAACACGGGAAGTGTGGTGAGGGAAGGTGGTGGTCAAGTCACTGTTTGTTATTAGTGGCTTGTTTTGAGGATTGGTATTTTCCTCTAGATTTGGAGAAGTGTCCTCTGTAGGATCCCCAAAATCCTCCTCTCTGATATTGTGTCTGGAAGGAGGGCTTGGCTTGTGAGGTGGATGGCTCTGAAGGTTGTGGCCTAAAGCCTCCCCTATATTGAGGCTTTCAAAATGAGCCTCTGTATTGGGATGAATAAAGCGCTCCCATCGGTTTGGCAGTGTCAGCATCTTTTTTCATCTTGTCTATGGCTGTCAACCTGTGTGCCATATAATTGTTGCTGCTTAAAAGGCATGTTGAGGACGGCTTGTTGGATTTCAGGTCTAAAACCTGATGATCTGAGCCATGCATGTCGCCTAATGGTGACAGCCGTATTTATAGTCCTTGCGGCTGTATCTGCGGAGTCTAGCGCCGATCTTATTTGATTATTCGTAATTGCCTGTCCCTCCTCTACTACCTGCTGGGCTCTCTTCTGTTGGTCCTTGGGGAGATACTGAATAATGTCCTTCATCTCATCCAAGTGAGCCCTATCGTACCTAGCTAGTAGGGCCGGCGAATTAGCCATGCGCCACTGATTAGCTGCCTGTGACGCCACCCTTTTCCCTGCAGCATCAAATTTCTTGCTTTCTTTATCTGGAGGGGGTGCATCTCCAGAGGACTGAGTTAGCCCTTTTCCTTGCTGCGCTGACCACTACTGAATCTGGGGGCAGCTGTTGTGTGATAAAAATGGGGTCTGAGAGTGCTGGCTTGTACTTTTTCCTCTACCCTTGGGGTTATAGCCCTTCCTTCAACCGGTTCTTGGAATATTTGCTGCGCATGTTTGAACATACCAGGGAGCATGAGTAGGCTTTGGTATGTGGCATGAGTTGTGGACAATGTGTTGAACAAGAAGTTGTCCTCCAGATGTTCTGTGTGCATGGTCACGTTGTGAAAAGCCGCTGCCCTAGCTAGAACCTGTGTATATGAGGTGCTATTCTCAGGTGGCGATGGCTTAGATGGGTGGCACTCTGGACTATTGTCTGAGACTGGGTCATCATAGAAATCCCATGGATCTGTGTCATGTTGTGACTGCATATTGTGTGATGGAGACTGTGCTGTGGGTGTAGCAGGCGGGGAGACAGTTAGTTGAGTGAGGAGACTGATGAGAAAACTGGGGAGGCGGAGATTTCTCTCTTGGCACTTTAGCAGTTGGCTGATCAGTGTCCAAATGTGTCCAAATGTCCATGGAAAGCCACTTTTATTTTTGTTATCAGAGGAGGTGCTGTGAGGATCTTGCCAGTGTCCTTGTGGATTTGTATCCTGGCCTGTTTTTCATGGAAATCCTCCATTTGTTGCAATTTCTCATCAAATCTATGGCTTTCTTTTAATTGCTTCAAAAGTCCATGCTCCTCTGTGTAGGTATGTTTTTTCGGCTCCGAAGCAGTTTTTTTTCGGCAACGATGGGCCTGGAGTAGTTGTTGGCCTCGGTTCCGGGTCTTGACTCGATGGGTCGGTGTCGTATGATTTCGGAGCCTGTGCCTCAGCTCGAGTCCGAAGGCTTTGTTACTGGCGTAGCCTTTTTTGTGCCGAAGATGTTACTTGGTCACCGGTTGCTTTTTTATGGGTAGAGCCATGGCCTTCCGGCTGTGGCGTCCCGAGGCCTTGTGTTTGGGCTTGGTTTGGGTCAGGGCAAACGTACTCACGTGCTGGCCCGCTGTTAGAGGTCGGTCGATGTCGGACTCTTGTTCGGAATTGGATCCCCGAACGGAGATGGCGGTGTGAATCATCTCCTCCTCTTCTGTGGCGAGGCGTTCGGTGCTTCTGGATGCCATCTCTAACCTTCGTGTTCTTCGGTCTCAAAGTCTTTTTCGAACAGAAGGATTTACAGGCTTCACAGGTGTCCTCTCGATGATCCGGAGATAAACACAGGTTACAAACCAGATGTTGATCTGTGTGGGGATACTTGGCGTGGCAGAGAGGGCAGAATCTAAATGGGGTCCGGTCCATGAGGCTTCCACGATACTTTAGGTTAGGCCGACCAGGCCCAAGTTGGGCGCGGGTGCCCCGAAGGGCATTCAAAGATGTGTATCCGCCAGTACAGAGGTGTCTATGATGGATGAGATGCAATTGAAAACAATACCGACGATTTTAGATGGTTTGTAAGATTTTCCGACTCGAACAACCTGAGTGAAGAGGAACACATCTGAACCCGATGGCGGAAAGAAAACAATCTAAGATGGAGTCGATGCCCATGCGCAATGGAGCCAAAAAGGAGGAGTCACTCGGTCCCGTGACTCGAAAAGACTTCTTTGAAGAAAAACAACTTGTAACACTCCAAGCCCAACACTAGACGGCAGGACCTGTGCATAGCATGTGTATCTGCAGCTACACATGCCATCGAACATATATATATATACATATATATATATATATATATATACATATATATATACACATATATATATATATATACACATATATATATAATCCCCAGTTGTCTGGAATATCTGCCTCGGGAAAAGAAATCAGAGTGGTGTCCATAGCAAATATTTACAAGAAGAAAAACTTGACACCTCGAAAAATAAATGTATGACTTAGAGAGGGCAGGTGGTTGGAAGTGGCATATTTTGTTACAGTGGGTCTCTGATAAGTTAAGGTTCTTGCATGCTACGTTCTTGGAACACTAAATAATTTCATTCATTTGAAAGTTGCAGGTGACACTATCAATTAAAATGTATTTATATAAGTAGCCAAACTGTCATTTTATTACCTACTTTTATGGCAGATGAATTATATTTGTTTTAATAAACGCATTGAATGCCTTTGTTCCATTTGCTTCCATCGAGCACACAAACTTTGAGAGAATAATTTGTATGAAAGAGGTTTTGGGCCGTTCATTTTCTTGTTAACGTTTACACTATTATTCTTTCTAAAACAGTTTATCTCTTTTCTAATACTTGCTAAGGCACTTCTCACCCTGTAGCTTTTTCCCTGTAGAACAGTGGAAAAGCGGCAGCAGTTTATATACACTTTTCTGCCAATAGCATGTCAATGTGCACAATACTATACTGCCTTCTATTCACAGGGCGAACGCAAAGCAGTTGAAGCTTTTTATTATCAGCATGAGAATTTAACAAAAATAAAGGCAGCAAAATTATTTCATGTCGTTTTGGAAATGTATACCATATTTGTCACAAGAGATAGTTCTTTGCACTTGGGAAAAAGGGAATTGAACAGATTAATTCATGCCTGTATGTTGACGGGGTTTTGAGCTCTAGCACAAATTTTATTATTTTCAACTGAATTCCACATTACTTTGATAAAAGTTTTCATGTCTTTTCCAATCCCCAAACAACCTTGGAATCTCTTTTGCTTGCGCACAGAAACAAAAAAATGAAAAGTAAAAGTTGACATAATCGAGCAGATTCAAAGTACCACGTCCGCCGTGAGCACGAAGGAGAGACACAAAAGGAAAAAGAAGTTCACTTGCAGTCAAACATATTGGCAAACGTGCAATTATCCATGTAACAGGGTTTGTCCCCAAAGCAATAACAAAACCGCCGCAAGGAGGGACAAAAGTAAAGCATTTACCAAGAATAAGAGGATTTTTGAAAGGCAAGCCCACGAACGAGTGAAAGCGATGGGCTTGAGGTGGGCGTGGTTAAAAGCCCTCAAATGCCAACATGTTGGAAAAGTAGCACACGCGCGCTGCTATGCTCAACCTAAAAACGGGAGCCATGCAGTTGGACTCCTGTACCTGGGCTAGCACTAATGCAGCTACATTCCTGGCCACAGAAGATAACCGCTAAACAGGACTACAAGGAAATGTGCGAAGGACACTCCTGGCGGTATGTTAATCGCCATGTCTACGGATATATGTGCATCAATAATATGAGTGCTTCGGATGTTGGGGAAATCCAAACATCACATTGAGAAGGGGAAAAGCTAATAAGCTAATGTCCAATACTGTGAGTATTGGAATGAAGAAACTGCCTCGCACCTTGGAGGGGTCGTGCAAATCCTGGGGCCTTCTATGTACAGTAATGGTCTGTCATTTCTTCAGCAAGCAAAGCAATGAATGCATAAGAGCAGTGAGAGAGCAGAACAGCTCCCTCCCTCTATGGGTTCTAGCTGAAGTTAATACAACTCAGTTAGAACATATGATAATTAACATTATTTTTAGCGTGGTGGGTGACAGATGCTTCTGGGAGAACTGAAGGGTAGGGTGGAGAGTTATTGGGGGGTAAAGGGGTATCACTGATTACTTGGTGAGTTTTGCAATGTCAGACGTGTGCACATGTATAGACACAAAGAAACTGCAATCATGACTTCCGATGACAAGCAAGTACACAGGTCAAGTCTGTGTGATGTAATGGAATGTAAATGGTTTAAATTACAAAATCAAGAGAGGAACTCTACCACAATGCATCAAAGGTCACTAGCCTGAGAAAGAAAACCCATTTCCTGTCCACCAAATACGATTTCCTGGGTAGACCTGTCTACACAAGTATTACATGCTGGCTTTACTCGAGATTCTACAGTAGCCACCGTTCTTCAGAATAAGACATTTTCCTTTAAATTTCTGGAACACACGATGGATGCTCAGGGCAGCTTCCTGCTTGTGACCAGAGAACACGGTGGCAGACAACGAACCTTATGTGTTTATGTACCCCCCCAGCCGATATCAGGTACACTCCTAAAAGGGCTTGGGCCATGGATTAGTGAAGCCTCTGCATTAGTGTAAAAAAAAGATGGACACTACAATGCAGTCATAGGCAGATGATGAGGCACAATCGAACATGTTACTTAACTTCCATAACAAATTATCTGGTAGAGTCATTCTAGTTGCAGATTTCGTATCGTGGAATTTCCCCCAGGTGTCAGACTGGAACCGGAAAGTTTTCTTCAAGCAGTACCCTTGCATGCTATCAGGTGGTTTTGGTCAACTCCATGTCTGTTGTTGGTGTCGTGATGATGCTGCGGTCATACTTAGGCGCTCATCCGGCGTGCTGACGTTAGTTTCTTTTCAGGGCTTTCCACACCGGAAGCGCAGAGCCATGAAGAACACTGAGATTGGTGTGCCAGGACTAGGGCCCTGAAAGGGAGTCCCTGTCCCTAGAAATCAGTTCAGAGTGCGGAGGATAGGTGGGTCGGTAGGGAATCTGGAACTAGAATATGTCTCAACCAGATCATTAGTTACTGAAGGTAAGTAACTTGTTTATCTGATAGAGACTTCTAGTTGCAGATTCCTTACCTTAGAATAGATAACCAAGCAATACCATCACCGGAGGAGGGTCTGCGAACCAAGATCATACTAGGAAGTCCTGCAAGACTGAACAACCAATATAGCCGTCCCTGCAGACCTGACTGTCCAGGCAGTAGTGTTTGGTGAACGTGTGCAGGGATGCCCACATTGCTGCCAGGCAGATGGCCAGGACTAAAACTCCGTGTGCTAATGCAGTGGCTGCAGCGGTTGCTCTGGTGGGGTTGCTTCTTAGCCAAAGCATTGCACATTTTGATGCGGAGAACAACCCAGCTGGAGATTGATCCCTTCTGCACCGCCCATCCTTTCTTCGCACCCACAAAGAGTTGACTGACCATCGGGAAGTCTTTGGTATGATTGAGGTAGAACGCCAATGCTCTTTTTGGATCCAGGCAGTGGAGTCTCTCCTCCTCACAAGAAGAATTTTGGGGTGCATAAAAAGTAGGCAAGGTGATGGACTGGCCTACGTGAAAGGGCGTGACCACTTTAGGAAGGCAAGAGGACCTAGTACGAGGCACCACTGTCAGGATGATCAAAGATGATGGGTGATGTTGAAGAAAAAGCTTGTAGCTCACTCACTCTCCGTGCGTAAGTGATGGCCACAAAGAAGGCCGTTTTCAAGGTGAGGCGCTGAAGAGAACAATTGGGAAAAGGCTCAAAAGAAGCCCACATGAGGAAGGTAAGGACCAGCTTTAAATCCCACTAGGGCATTATGAACGGGGAAGGTGAAAACATATGGGAAAGACCTTTGATGAATCTCCCAACAATGGGAAATTGAAATAAGGAGGGCTGATCAGGAAATCTGAGGAAGGCAGAGATTGCAGACAGATAACTTTAAAGGGTGCCCAGAGTACAGCCCTGCTGGGTAAGAGAGAATAAATAACAGGTGCAAAAAAAAAAAAAGGAGGTGGGGGAAATCAACAGTTTTGTTGGTACACCATGCCACATATGTCAAAGAAAGCCATATACTGTTTTGGTGGTGCGACGCCTGGCTGCCAAGATAGCACAGAATCGGGCAGAAGGTTGAAAGCTGTCAACTGCAGCCACTCAATCTCCATGCAAGAAAACACAGACTGGATAGGTTTGGGGGTTGGGGGGGGCGGGGGGAAGAACACTCCCCTGCTGCTGCAACAGAAGATTCTCCAGAAGAGGCAGTATGAGTGGAGGATCAATGGCCATGCTCAGCTCAGCTCAGGATACCATACTCTTCGTGCCGAGTCCAGAGCCACAAGAATTACATGGGCCCAGACATTCTTGATCTTCTTGATAACTCTGGGCAGAAATAGTATTGGCGTAAAGGCATACAGGAGGTGGAGTTCTACTCTAGATGAAAAGCATTGCCAAGCAAGTGCCGCCATGGAAACTCCAACATGCAAAACAACTGACATTGTGCGTTCTCTGCAGTGGCAAACAGATTTAACCAAGGCTCTCCCCACAGCTGAAAGACCTTGCACCACCTCCCGATGGAGATGCCATTCGTGATTGACCATGCATTGACCGCTGAGTTCGCCTGCTCTGGCGTTCATAGAGCCCCCTAGATGTTGAACCATTGGGATATGCCCGGACATTCCAGCCATGTCCAGAGACAAAGGGCCTCTTGACAAAGGGTCCACGACTGTACCCAGACCTGCTTGTTCCAGTACCACATGATGGTAGTGTTGTCCATGAACAATTGCACCACTTTCCCTTTGAGAGAGGGAAGGAATGCCTGATCACCCTGTGCTCCAGAAGACTGATGTGGGGCCCAGACGCCTCTGATCTCCGCCTCTCCCATATGGCCGCCCCATCCCAGGAGTGACGCATCTGTCAATACTGTCTGATCAGGTTGAGGATGGGAAGAAGGATCTGCTTCTGTCCCAATCTTTCTTTGTTAACCACCACTGCAGATCTTGTACAGTTCCCTCAGAGATTTGGACCATGTTTGAGGGCTTCCACTGATGCTGCGCCCAGTGGAACTTCAGGCACCATTGCAGAGCCTGCATATGCAATTTGGCATGTGCGACAAGCAGGATGCAGGAGGCTATGAGGCCCAGCAGCCTCAGTCATTCTCACCGAAATCAAGGATAGTGGCTCAAACATTAGTATGATAGCCTGAATATCCTGGATGTGCAGCTTGGGAGGGTAGGCCCAAAACTGCAGTGTGTCCAGAACAGCTCCAATAAAAGGGAGTGTCAGAGAGAGTCAGGTGTGACTTTGGCACATTTATGGTGAACCCCAGCAAATGCAGGAGGTTTGCCGTAGTCACCAGAAAGTAGCGGGAATAACAACCACAACCTACTTCTGTAACAGGTACCTTCTCCATAGCTTTCTTGTCCAAGAGAGCTGTAACCTCCTTGAGGAGAAGTGCCAAGTGATCACCTTGTCATCTGATCGTAGGATGGTGGTATGGCAGGAGAGGTAGTCTCGAAGGGGAAAGAGTAGCCCCTTTGGACTATTTGCAAAACCCACCTGTCGTGATGAACTCCCAGTGGGACAGGTGATGGTGGATCCTGCCTTCAACTGGTCTGTGCTGGGACGACAGATTAGGAAGGTGTGGCGTCTGCATCAGCGGTGGGGGAGGGATGGAGTTGTACTGGGCTGACCGCTGGCTCCCTGATCCATGGGGATGTTGGATCCCGCGTCCTTGGCCACACAAAGGCTGGCCAGCATGTGCAGCACAGTGGCTGGAGGAAAATGGATGCATTTGGGTACCCCTCTGTAGCCACAAAAGGGTTGAAAAGCAGACTTAAGGAGTGAGGAGCCAAGGGACTGAGCCATAACACGGAACTCCTACAGCGCTGGAGCACAGAGTACACTTTGTCTCCGAGGAGTGGAGTGCCATCGAAGGGCATGTCCATAAGCGATTGCTGGATTGCCCCTGAAAAGCCAGCGTGGCCAACCAAGTGTGGTGCCGAAGGGCCACTGTCGGCACAACCGATCTGCCCAGAGAGTCAGTGGTGTCCAGTCCACATCGAATAATAAACTTTGCTGCATCTCTCCCGTCATCAACAGCTTGGGGGAGAATGGCCTGGGCCTCCTCCGGAACCTGAGGCAGCACCTGCAAGACCGTATCCCATAAAGTATGGGTGTTACGCAGACGGTGTTCACAGACCACAATGCCAGACTGGAGAAAGAACATTTTGTTACCAAGCTGGTCCAGTCTTTTTGATTCTCTGTCTGGGGGTGCGGAAGGGAATGTGTCTGAAGAGGAAGAACACTGAATGACTAAGCCGTCAGGCGTAGGGTGTTAGGTCAGGAATTTAGGGTTGTTAGGTGCAGGCCTATGGCAGCAGGTAATTGTCCGGTTGACAGGAGCCCCTGTGCTGGGTTTAGACCACGTTCCCAGCAAGACATCAGTGAGGGCATCATTGAAGGGCAATAGGGGTTCAGATGTGGAGGCCCGGGGCTGAAGCACATCAGTCAGGAGGTTAGTTCTGACTGCCTCTGGATGCAGCTCGAGGCCCAGGCTCTCGGCCGCTCTTCGCACCACCATAGAGTAGGACGCTTCCTTCTCCATTGCCATGGTACGGAGAGAAAGCATGCCAGAGTCAGGGGAGGTGTCTAACCTGGGGCTTCACCCAATTACTTAGTCCAGCCTACATAAGGGTTTACAAGCTGGTATTCTAGAGGACCCAGCCACCCGCTCCATTCTCTCACCGTACCATACCCATAGGTATAAGGGACAGGATTCAAACTAGGCAGAAGTGTCCCTGAAGTCGAAACTGGAGTTGGGCGACATCCCCTCTCCAGGTTGGAGTCGTGACTGAGTATGGGATCAATGTCGATTATGGATCCAACCAACGTTGGGAGAGTCTACTTCGGTACCCGGGAACATCGCAATGGTATGACCGGCATCGGCTCGGATCTGGAAATGGATCCCGGGGTGCCCTCCGGAGCAGAGGCAGAAGCAGCTGGCACAGACCCCAGGCAGATCCCACCAACTATACTAAGCCCGAAGGCCTTACAGGAGGATCAGTCTGCCCAAATATGAGGCGCATGGCCTCATAAAACTCTCTAAGGAGGCTGCAAAGACAGAGGCCTAAAAGGAAGATGCTCCTCCGGCGTCTCATCAGTCGAGCGAAGGGGTGAAGCTGAAGAATGCTTATTCTTCTACTTATTTTTCATATGGCCCGAATGTCCCAAGGGATTGGACTGGGATGAGAACAAGTGGTGATGGCTCCGTAAACAGTCTTGTGACCTTCCTCTCGAGTGAGACAGAGCAACGCAGAGCTTACCGTCAGGCCGCCATCAGCTTCATGGACAGCTCCCTCAAAGCCTTCGGGTTGATGAGCCAGCAGTCTGAGCACGACTTCAGATCGTGGTTGCGGTCCAGACACCAGAAGCACACAAGGTGCGGATCTTCCACCATCATGTGGTGACAAGAGTCAACGCTTGAACCCAGTCTTCCAGGAATATATTGAGGTACCAATAATGTCCAAATTTCAACAAAAGGGTAGAAACGTCAGCCAAAAAGCGACTGAGGTTAGCTCTTCTCCAGATCTGTACCTAGGCTGGCGCAAAAAGAAAAGAACTGACATCAGCACGCTGGGGTGGTGCCTATATACGACCTTGATGTCATCAGTGACCACAACGCCAACGATGGATGCAGTCGACTGATGCTACCCGACGGCGCGCAAGGGTACTGCTCAGAGAAAAATCTCCAGATCCAGTTTGACGCCTGGGGGAAATTCTAGGGTGAGGAATCCGCAACTAGAAGTCTCTATCAGCTAGGAAACTACGAACACACATTATACAGGTCTGTTGCTGGAAAAGGAGGGCTCCTTGAGTCTGACAGATACCTCGAGACATTGACATCTGAAGAAAGGAATGTGTGCCAATTATTCCGCAACTTGCCATACTTACTCGAATATTGATCACATCCTGATCCAGGCTGCTCACATCACTTGGGTGGCGGACAAGGATCTTTCCCATGGGTCTGTCAGATCACACTGCTTGAATTGTTCATACAACTGCCACAGAGAGTTTGGAGATTGCATCCATGGGGGCTCATCAGCAATACATTTTTACAGCACTTACCTATCTGAAAATGAATACAGGCATGTTCTTTGGCAGGACAATATCAGAAACTTCTAAAACTATTATATGAGGGACAGCAACAGCATTGCAATGCAAAAAAACAACCTCAGAGGAGAATATCTGGTGGGAAAAAAACACAAAGTAATAGCTTCGTCGTATGAGCCCAACTGCTCAGCTAAGAGACAAAAGCTGCTAGATGTCGCAGGGGCAGCCCGGCTTGTGACAATGCAGTATATACAATTTTTTGTGAATAAAGCCAGGAAACGAATACACTGGAAGGTGTAACGTTGTCCCCAATTACGAACTAATAAGTGGAATAAGATAACTGATTTTCAATCCATTATATCAACATTTCCGATTTTATTTCAGACTACTGTAACCTGTATAAAGCATGCACCCTTCTGCCCGTCACTGACAGGCAAATGTGAGCTGATATACCTATTGAGCAATTATCATGGAGGCATGTAATGGCAGTACACAGCTCGCTAACTCAGGAGGGCTCTCCCATGCCCTGGCGGACATGAATAGCAGCAAAACCCAAGGTCACAATCCCCTCGACACCGAAGTGCTGAAGCTTTCCTCCTTAACAATGCACCATCTGGTCGAGGTAGCAGAAGATGTGGTGCAAGCAGGAACTCTCAGCAAAGAACTCCGCATGACCACCATAGTAGTTGCCGAAGATGGGACACCACCACAGCAGTTTCTATCGCCCAATTTTCCTACTCAATACAGAAACTAAAACAATCACTACCCTTTACTAAAGTAATTCCAACCTAGCACAGGTACATCAAAATGGGATTTTGCCCAGGTAGGAACAATTCATACATAACATGAGTGGAAGCAACAGGCCATGGTGTGGGTCCAGACTGTCAGGACCGGCTGTTAAAATCTTTTCGTACCCTGAATTGGAACAATTTCTGGTTCTAGACCATCTTGGCCATATTTTCCGAAACGTCGTCCAAGAGAATGACGTTTCACATACTTACCAGTGCCTCATAAATAACACCCAAGAAAGGCTGACAAAAGCGAAAGCAGCCCAAGACTAACATTGGTCCTCTAGACGAAAGCAAAAGTGAGACCAAAATGACCCCATGTACACTTGCAATTGCAGTAAAGCTCTGACTAATCTAGTCTAAGTGTATGCACAGAGTGTATTTCACAACTGAGACTCAAGAAAAACTAAATTTCATCCCCGCAATGCTTCAGATGTCATGCTGAGAAAGGAGACTTCTCTTATGTCATTCATGCCAGACCATTCAAAAATATAGTATCTCTATATACCAGATCCTAACTAAATCACTTTAAACCCTGCACAAACTGGTGACGTTAGGAATAATGGAAGACGGTGGATTTGCAAGAAATGCTAGGACAACGATTGGCCTTGGCATTCTGCAAGCTGCACATAATATTGTGAAAGACTAGACATACCAGCTGGCTCTACTAGTGCGACAATGTCTTCAAGTATTAAAAATATGCAGTATTATGGAGAAACCAGTACCTACTGAGTGGCTGCCCTCACAGACATCCCACTCTGCTCTATTCATAGGAAACAAACTCATCCTCAGCTCAGAATAAGACCTGGATGTATTTAGTACCAGGAATATGCTTGTCTGGATTGTAATGGCGCCTTATACAATATTTTGCCTCTGTTGTTTATATTGTTAAGTATGAAAGTATCAGCAGGAAGATAACAAAAAGTGCTGTTGAACCATAACAATATAGTGGCAAGTGCCACTGTGTAATTAAGATATAGAAGTAGTTGTTAGATCACCGCTTCCACTAAAAAGGGAATTTCTTAAATTTGATTCCATATAACGAATCCGCATACATTTTTTTTTTTTTTTTTAAACAAAAAAAACCTAACAAGCACTGGCAAAAACAATAGCCTTTGCCTAGGCAAGATCTACTGGCTTTGTTAATGTTTTTTTAAGACATGTTGAACAGCAATACGGTCTGTTGTGCAACGTAGCTTAAAGGAAAGTGAAAATAAAGTGCTGCGACCAGCCACGGTTGACTGTCATTCCACTTTTTTCTTTAAACCATGTTGCACATCAGCCCATGCTGCTGTACAATTAAAAAAAAAAAAAAAAAACACATTAAAACAGAGTCAAATAGCACTTTCATCTGCATGAGCTATTTGGCTTTTTTTTTTTTTTTTTTTTTTTTTTGTAAATTGTGGGAGGGTTGGACGATGCTGGGGAAACTGTGGGGAAGGGGGAAGCCACACAAAGGACAACAGGTGGAGGCCAAGCAACAGAAGGATTGTGTGGGGGAGGAGGGAAGGATGAGCAACAAAACCTAGGGCAAGATACACAAGAGTGGAGTTGAGGGGGAGGAAGGAGAGAGCAACACAAGAACGGCGTGGGGAGGAGGGAGCAGCAATATAATGGAGGGTGAGGGAAGTGTGGAAGCAAGCAAAGTGAGGGAGTTGTGGGGTGGGGATCAGCTGGGCTGAGGAGGGTGAGGGAGGCTGACGAGCACGGACAGGGGAAAGAAAAAAAACAGTTCTTGCAGGAGTCTGCAGTCAGTGGAAGGACACTCGTCCATGCTCCACAGTAGCGACACACACTGAAGACCCAGGAGAAAGTAGTAGGTGGTGACCAATAAAAAGCAAGGAAACAAGAGTGATTAATGGTATGTAATGGGCAGGCTCAAAGCCAGTTTTTTTTTTTTTTTATAACAAAAAATGTTGTCAGCTGTGCAGGCGAAACCTAAAAATAAGCACATACTCTTTGGATTCTTCATGGCATGCTTTGTGCAGATCCATCAGGCACAGGCCTAAAAAGAGAACGGGTTTCCAAAAGTGACTTTATAATTTTATCCCTCGTTGGGTTCTTTGTTCCTCAATACAGAAGAAACAATGTGTGAATGAAATCACACCAAAGTTGAGATGAACACAGAATGTTGTTATGTTGTTAGGAAGCATAGCCCTCTCGTGTGCTTCTACATCTCACTCTCTACTATGGAATGCTGGCCAGTTTTACCTATAGAACACTTGGTCGGGCAAAGTGCGTGTAACATCCTGAGCACTTTTTTTTGGCCAGCTTGAAGTCGGAAAAAAATGCCACACCACCGACTCTATCAAGCCTTGGTTTATTGTCTCCTGGTTTCCAGTTCTCTCGGAGGCCTTGACGGAGTGCGATTATATTTACATTAAACTGCATCTCTAGAACACAAGTGTGATAATCTAATTTTGTAAAGGCTGTGGGCTTATTTTTTTAAGTAGTGTTCCTTGAGTAACCAACCAGATGGCTGCTTTCACTTTTATTTGTTTTATTATTCCATAGGTGTCATTGTACTCCAGCAGGGCTCATGCAGCCACTGGGAGTGCTGCATTACTCGGACATTTATAGAAAAAGCTGTTTACTGTGAAGGAGTTATTTTAAGTTTGAACATATGGGGGTCATTACAAGCACAAATAACCAAGATTTCTTATATTTTCCATTAATATGTCTCTCATTTTAGGTATTAGGGTATCAGGGTACTTCTGACTCAGTGAAACTACATCTAATTGGCTGATGTTATATTGATGCATTCTGAAGGAGTCCCTGTCCCATTACTGTCATTAGGGAGTTGCACTTGAGAGTATGTACATCCACTGCACTCTCTCTCCTCTGTTCTTTCAATGTTTTTCATTTTAGGGGGATTTAACTAAATGAAACACAGATGATGGTATCTGAAGACGACCAGAGAGCTTCTCAAGAGTCCCAGGAAAAGAAGCAGGTGCCAAGCTTCTCACCACATCCCACTGTTTGGGATTTCTTTTTTCCTGGATACAGATAAGGTCTCTGCAAATGTTTTTTCCTGCCACCAAGGACACCAAGGCCCTAATTAAGACTTCACCAGAAGGAAAAGGCCATCCGCAGAATTCCGGCAGTCAGGATATCGCCAGTGCGGTCACCTTCCCGCGGCCCCTAATGCAAGTTTCAGTTTCCACCCGCAGGCCCAGCAGGAAACAGCCTACAACATTGACGCCGGCTCATAATTGAGCCAGTGGCAATGATGTGGTGTGTAGGGTGCACCAGCACCTATCGTGCTTTTCACTGTTTGCACAGCAGACGGTGAAAACCGAGACGGGGCTGGCCATGGGGGCCCCTACACTGGCCATGCCAAGTGCCCCCATGGGGCCCCCTCCACCCTGTCTCCACCAGCCTTTACATGGAGGTGCCAGCGCCATCTAAAAGCTGGCGGAGAGTGTGGGGGGGGGGGGGAGGGGGGAGAGAGTCAGAATCCCCAGGGCAGCGCTGCTCGCGGATTAGGACCGCCAGCACCTCAAGTGGAGAAGTGTCGGTGCTGCCGGTCCGACTGTGGTGCAACTGCCACAGTAGTAATTGTGGGTGTTGGACTGCCACACTGGATACTGGCAAGAAGGATTCCTTTGGAACGCCTGGCATGATAAAGCTGCAATACTTAGCACACCACGCAGTTCAATGGAGTTAACAGAAGATATGGGAAGATAAGGGAGCATCAACATCTTCTGTTGAAGTCAAGTCCAAAGTCTCTAACATAAGGGTGCCACTAGAATCAGAGAGGTCAACCTTCCTAATGCAAATATTGCATTGTACTGAAAGAAGTGTGCAAAAATAATATCTGTTGGCAAACAAGGTGCAACAAAAACAGAAGTTGGCTGCTCACCAAGCATTCTGCAACAATTTTTCTTTTAAAAAATATGGATTCGAGTCTAGATGCCCTTTTTTTTTTAGTTGAGCCCCCCCCCCCCCCAAAAAAAAATGAATGCAATTTAAGCAAACATTGTAAAGTCTTTAAACAGAAAAAGACTTGTTTGTTATGTGTATCTAAATGTTAAAGCATGCTCCTATGTTTTAAAAAGGAAACTGAATATTCACAATGTTGGGTAGCATACAAATATGTGCCTAGATTTACTAACACGTTATGCTGGGTTTGTGTTTATGTCATTTTTGTAATGGAGTCCCAGTGCACAGTGTTGGGGTGGTAATTACCTTTTAACACATCAGAATGTGTTTTAGTAAGTTTGTCAAAGTAACAGCACAAAGTAACTCTTAGCACTGCTTTCTATTTTTAGTGAAAAAGGTTGTTCCATGGTCAAGTGGCCAGCCCCCACTGTGTATGGCCTATCTCCTGTGGGATGTGTGACAGACAACCGCTGCTGAGCACAGCCTGGGGTTGAGCACTGTGGCCAATCTCCCTACCCTGCCATCTAGATGATGGCCAACCCCACTGCACACTATATTTCTTTAAATTATTTTTAGTCACAAAGTACATGAGGAGTACTGTGCTACCACACAGGGGCTGTGCTCATTCCCATTGTACCATCGACAAAAATCAGCCAAATGTTTTTTTTAATGTTCACCATGGGGTATTCCTCTTGCCACATCATGGGCTTAAGAGTCAAGGTGTTCTCAACCCGATTCTTTGTGTGCCCTTTTTTTCTATAAATTCAGGACTCTGGACCGAGTCTCCAAGTCCTGTAATGAAGGTTGCACCATTATATTCAATGTTGCGTCCAGCCTATCAATTTTTCTCGTGGAACCAAAAGCTCCCACGGTCAAAGGTTTATTTATTTTTTATTTTATATTGTAGGGTACCAGGGGTCTACCGTCAGATATACCTAACTTTTTCTCAGAGTTGCACCTTCGTGCTCAACCCGAGTGCCTCTCCTAACGCTAATTTCTGTATAACACCAAATCTCAAAAAGTACACTTTCTATGAAAAGTTGTACTATTTCTGTCAAATTAGGGGTAATTCCGTTCATCCATTTTTTCCTGTATCTGAGAACAACTTTCTTATGGTAACTAAGATGGGAAATCACCCATCCATTTAGGATCTCTCCCCTCTTCCTTTCTATTGGTCCCTGATTGCAGCATCAGCACTAAATGTTCCATGAAGGAAGAAATGTGGATGAACTTTTGTGCAGATTCATCTAACAACATCATTGTTATTAAGAAAACGAAAGATATCATTCCTATTGAAACTCTGACCTAACTATAAATACACAGAGGGGAGTGCCACTGTGTACTATATACACATGTACACACACTCGTGCTCTGGGGGCCCACACATTGCCAGAATATTCAGTGCTTATAAATATTGAAGATCCTCGGAGCAAAACTATAAAGCCACAGAGGATCCAGGCCTACTTCTGGTTCAATAGCAAGGATGTGTTGCAAAATCAGTCAAAGATTACAATCTTATGAGCTCTCCTGATAGTCTGTAAAGTGTGGCAAGTCTTCTTCCTGGGTCCTCTAAATACAGACAGCGAGGTCCGGAGTGCTTGACATACGGTCAATCACTGCCAATGTATTACATTCTTACACAGTACATCCCTTTCATCACATATCACGCACTGTCCAAACTACACAGAAGTACTTCAGTGCAACCACCTCACGCGCTAAGAAAACATTACCAGTGTAATTTGAGTTGCAAACTTTATTTGAAACTACAAAAATAATGGTTATATTGGCAGTGCTTTCGTTCTCCTCCCTTAAGGATATAATTGGGGTAGTCATCAGGAAGATCATACATCCTAGAGGGTTTATGTGTGGTCTTCGACAGTACACGGTGAAGCATTTACAGACCATCAACTCTTTGCAGGTAAGCGGCCCAGCCAGCCTTTCTGTACATCTCAGCTGTTTCTGTGCGGTTAGGTGCTGATAAAATCCCACGCCCTACAATGATGATGTCGGAGCCTTTTGTGTAGATCACCTCGTGGGGTGTTGAGTACTGCTGACCAAGGCTATCACCTGGGAAAGAAGAGGAAACATTTGTAAACAAACTTAAATTGTGTCTACTTTTGAAAATGTTCAAGGCTGCTTCAGAGAAAATGTAGTACAAACTATCAGTGAGGCATACTTAAAAGATATGATTACTTGGCAAGTTTCATGTCCTTCAAAAACATGTTATGAGGAGCACGAGTTAAACAGGCTACAATATGCACCCAAATTACTTGTGTAAAAAAAAAAAAAAAAAAAAAAAAAACTATGCATGTATTACTGACTTGTTTAAAGCAGGTCCACATGAATAAATATAAGACAACCTCAGAAAACAGGTTGTACGAATACTATTGCCTTGAAAGCGTTGTTATAAACAAAAATATGGTATACTGCTCTAGATTAAGCCGCGACTGTTATATCTGGGGGGAAAACAGGTTATAAAGTTTTTGCTTTTTTGTAGAGAATTACTCAGCATCTTTAAAAAACAAATCAGATTTGTTTAAAAAAAAGTCCAGGTTGTTCATTTCTAGAAAACTGGGCATTCGTTGAAATGCTTTAAATGGGGTAGGCCCACCTTAATAACGTGAATTATATTCTAGGCAAATGGCTTTAGTGTCCAGCTTAGTAAAACTGCATTCAATGCTATGTATGGGCCGCACACTTAGCGTTCAGGCAGCTCTTCAGTTCAGTACATTATGAACACAACTTCATCAAGCTCTATTCTCTTCCAAGTGGTATGGAGAAAATTAAACAAATGCACCTCAGCAGGAGCCATCGAGTGCCCCTCCCCTCAATAATGCCTCACCAACTAGGACACCAATGCCGCATCTTGCCGTGAGATCACTAAACATTGCCCATCCCGAACTTACAGTGGCAGACTCATTTGATACTGACACCCCAACTTTGACTGAAGTAACGGAATGGCAGACAGGGATGTACCTTTTAGCAGGGTAAAACTAATGCACTTTTATTGCAAATATTATTAAATATGGGTACTACATATTGAGGCACTGAAACAAAATTTTACAGTGCCCCTGAAGACGCAAATTGAGTACTTCAATGAGAGAGATGCTTCTCTATCTGAACATTCTGTTGTAATATTTATCAATGCTATTGTGCATTCTCTATTAACATTATCCAAGCATTATCGATAAGAGCCCTTGTATTGGATATAGCTAATAGCCCAGGTTCTTAGATGATAGGCCAGCCTTTGTGGTAGTTTTCCAGTATTTAACTAAAGCACTTCCATTTACCTTCTTCCTCTATCTTAAAACATATACAAATATCATATTAACATTTATCAGAAATAAACTTTTAGAGTGCAATGCTCAAAACACCATAAAAAAAATATAGTTTTGGACCGATTGGAGGGTGAAAGGAAATAGGGAGTCTGGAGTAAAGATGGAGAAGGCAAGTGGCATAGTAAATGTGTCATGGGCCCTGGAGTAAGAGAGAAAAATGGTGGACTGGAATTTCAGTAGGAAAATACAGCAGTAATTAGAGTTGAGTGAGGTCCATAGGTCTGAGTCCCAAGTGCCACTTCACCTGTTGCTCCATTGAAAACTAGGTCTCAGGCGAGAAAGCGGATGGAGCCAAAAAAGAGAAGTGAAAGGAATACAACAGACCAAAGGAAGAAATAGAAGGTGTTGCAAATAAATAAAAGAAAGAAAGGAAAGCGATAAAATTAAAACACAATTAAGAAGAAATAGAGCGAACCTAAAAAAAAAAAAAAAGGGAAGGAAGCTAGTGAATGAAAGATAGAGGAAAAAATAATGAAAAATGTGGAGAAAAAAAACAAAAAGAGAAAAATTAACAGAGAAAAAAAAATGGCGAGACAAACAAGCAGCAAATGAACCAGGACACATTTCACACAGACATGAACTGTGAATTGACAGATAAAGATAAGAAAAACACCAGAGAAAGGAAGGGAGAAAGATTACAACAACAAAAAAAAGTGAAAGGACACATACCAAGTCAAAAGAAAGAGCAAATAAAATAAGAAAGTAAGAATGAAGGGAAGAGAAAAAAATAGTTAAATAATGAATGCTTGATGAAGAAAAAAAGACGAACGAAACAAGGAAATAACCACTTTTTGCGTTTTTGGAGATAGGTGAAACAGACACTCCCAAATAAAGAAGGCAGCTAAAAACAGCAGGGGGCACTGGCGAACAGCTGGAAGTGCATTAGCAGAGTTTTATGTAAACCCCAATACAGTAATATTGGGGCGCTTCAGATCAGGATTGGGGATATAGGCAGATCTGTGTCCTGGCCCAGTGCTGGAATAACTGGAAGGCAGCGGTTGAGGAATCAGAAACGGAGTGCTGTGTAATTCCTGGTATTGGAATAATGGGGCGCTGCAGGTAAGGGTTGAGGTGTATGGACAGAGTTGTATGTGCGCTGCAGTACTGGAATAGTAACAGGCACACAAGGTCAGAACTGAGGTATCTTAATGGAGCTGTGTGTGGAACCTAGTATTGGCTTGCCAATGTTGCCAAGTATTAGCCTGGCGGTGCCCTGGTGAAGGTGCGAGTGGGGCCCAGCATGAGAGCTGCTTTGCCTCTGAACCACAAAAGCGAGGGGTGTGTGTGAGCCTGAGTACTGAGAATAAATGTGCACTGAATGTTGCAATTGATGGATTCTGACAGAGCTGTGGCGGTTCCTATCAACAGTGGCGTTGGACGTTAGACTTGAGATGCACTGGCTGAGCTGTGTGTTGCTCTTTTGGGTCCAGTACTGGTTTGGCAGTGGGACTGAATATTAGAACTGAGCTGCTGTAATGGAATTGTATGTGAGCGGGGTCCCAGTATAGGAAAGGAAGTGACCTCGCCGGGGTAGAACTGAGGTGCACTATTGGAGCGGTGCCAGAGGTCCCAGTCCTGGAACAGCAGTGTGTACTGCCTTAGAAAACTGAGTTGCTCTGGCAGAAAGCGTCTGTGGGGTTCCTGGCACTGGCATGGCTGAGGGATTGGATTGTGTGAACTGGCTTGCACTGATGGAGATGTGTCCGAGATCCCAGTACAGGAGCAGCAGAGTGTACGGACTGCAAGAACTGAGGTGCCCTGGCAGACACAGTGTGAGAGGTTCCTGGCACTGGCACAGCTGAGGGCTCAGAGTGTGTGAACTGAGGAAGTTGCGAGTGGGATCCCAGTATGGAGCAGAAGTGGGCACAGTCTCCAAGGATTGGGGAACCCTGTTAGAGCCAGGTGGCTAGGCTATAAGCAATTACAAGAGATCCTCTGCCCTTGCACTCAGCACAAAGGCAGGCTTACTTGGTAAAAAAAATCCAAGCCAAGGAAGGGCAGGCGCCAGGCAGCTGAGAGAGGGTGCAGTGAGCCCACAAAGACCAAATGTGACCAAAATAACAGCCTGATTTATAGCCTAGTTTGCAACTAGGCTCAGAGGAAGAATGCTCTGCAAATAAAAAGGGAACTTCCCTTGACAGGGCAGGAAGCAATATAACCACCTGATCATCTCTATCTCTGCCAGATAACCCAATATAATTTGAGGTAAAGAGAAAAAATATATAAAAAGCATTTCAGGCACTAATCATCGGATGCTGCATTAGCAGACTGGAGCAGATCCGGGTAGTCCGGGAACGCAAGGACCAGCAGTAACTAAAAGCAGAGTTCTCTCAGGTGTGGTTGACCTGAAAAGGTTAACATCAGGGACTGTGTGCCAACTGTGACTAAGAGGTTGAAACAGTGCAGGTTTAGTGGAGTCGGTCTTCCTCTGCAGCAAAACACTGCTCACACAAGCTTCTCACCTTCTGCCAAATAATTGGACCAATTTTTCAAAAGTGCATGACCACCCAGCAGTGACTGCGCAGGAAGCAGGCCACAACCGCCCAGCACTCCCCAATGGGGAAACACTTTACCACATACTTGTGTTCTCCCAGGGTGACCTATGTATTTCTATTAAATGTATAAGAGGAATATAGGTAATCCTCTTCTTGCACTGAGCAGAGCTTTGGGCGGTAAAATGTGAATCTAAAACAGCAGAAGCTGCAAACAGGTGGCTTAGGTTTTCCCCCCAATATGACTTTTTCTATTTTTCCATACCATACATTATAAACAGATGCCACATGGGAGACACATTTTGGAATCTATAAGACATACTTGCTTCCTAATCCTTCTACTGTTGACAACAATTGCAAAATTAAAGAATCACTGCTGTGCCATACAAGTTTGCTTCTCTAAAGCCAAGGCACAACTCCAGCTACCCACCACAGGTTCGAAACATCAAACCAAGTGAACCAACAAAACCTGACAGTGTTGCATTATTAAGCTGAGTTTGGGTGTTTTCTCCCTTGCTCGGGGTGTCTGTTAGATTTCTTGGTGAATGTATCTAAGGCTGCTTCCCACACACAGCCCTTTTAGCGGGTGCACATTGCCAATACTTATTAGATCTTCATTATATGATGGACAGGAGTTCGGGCCCAATGCATGTTGTAGCAGGGACTGAAGTAGACCTGATGTAGGAAGGTCTATTACATTAGTTTAAATCTGATATTCTGGAAACAACTATGCATGCCTCTAGTCCTTATTGAAAATTCCGTCAAGAGATTCTTCCCAGTGTTCCCCGATTCCTGTATTTGGTTGTACATGTTTAACACGGTCTTATACTCGTTCCCCTATGTCAGAATGCTAGGCATGATTTTATCCACTGTTTCAGTTACACCGTTGCACCCACTAGTTTTCTGACTGCGAGAACCAGCCTATCACATGCCAGTAACTTTCCTGATTGTATCCCAAATTCCTTTTGCATTTCTATAAAAGCGTGATGGGTGTCTTCCGAAATATTGTCTCTCATCTTCTAAAACAATAGCTTTTATGCAGGTTTGCTAATATTTAGTGGAGATCAAGGCGACTGGTCAGGAACTGAAGCAGTAGTTCCGGAGCCTAAGCTGTTGCCATGCCCAGTAATCGTGACTATTTACACAAGAACCGGTGGTTTACAAGATTGACTGGGGTGAGTGTTTGACAATGTTCAGCATTCCGTCCATCACTTGTTGTTTTTGCTTTGTCGCCCTAAGTGGGAAGGGTATGCCCAGACGTGGGTCCCGTGCTTCCCATGCCACTGGATTCAAGCTAGCCTGGCTGATGAGGGGTGAAACCCCGAAACCGGTCCCAGGATGCTTGTTTCCAGTCCAGTGAGGACCTGGCTTGGCAGTTCGGTCTGGACTGTTCCCATGAGGAACAGGGTCAAGACTGATTTGCATATGGCTGGGTCCAAACTGGGGTGGCATGGTGAGCAAAAGAACGATGGATTAAACCCAGATCTATGACTGGGGGTGAGTGTTTGACAATGTTCAGCATTCCGTCCATCACTTGTTGTTTTTACAAGATTGGGTGCCAAACAGAATCTCACTCAATGTGTCTGGGTGCGATTCAGCAGACAATAACATGGTCACTGATGTTGGTGATGTAGGACCAGTTATCTATGTGTTATTCAAAATTTTGGTCTCCAAAAAGACACTTCAAACAGTGGAAGTTAGTTCATCCAGTAAAATCCTATTCCTACTACTTTCCCAAATTAACAGTTAGTAGTAGTCCCAAGCTATGAAAAGGGAGTCAAGGTAGGGCTTTTAGAAAGATTTTAAAGAAATAGATCATCTTCGACATTGCTACCCTGCCCCGCAACAACCGTGAGTCAATAAAAAAGGAACATTACTTGACGGCTCTCTTTGATTTTTTTGTTAGTTCCCTGCTATTAAAATCTCAGTCTTGGTGGTTAAATGGATTCCCTTTCTGCGGTGTGCCCAGAGGACAATTGCAGACCAAACCCTACATTCATCCCGTTGCACACGGACGCGGTGCTCCCCAAACATACGTACCAGATCTGAGCCTGTCTTTGGGCTGGGAGTAAACACTTGGCCGGCTGGAGTGGAGCAGATGCATGACTTCCATGTCCAATATAGCAGTCTCTGGTCACGGACCGCCCTGGTGCTGGGCTGAGTGTCAGTGACTCTGGAGGGTGCGGCAGGGCTGTACCGCAACCGGAGGAGCAAAGAGAGCCACTGAAACGTTGGACAGTGGCACTCGGTGAAGGGGAGACGTCAGCGTGGTGGAGGAGGGGTGACAGATACTGTGGTTCTCGGAGCGCTGTGGCATGACCCACCACCGCGCCTCTTAGTTACATCTCCGCTGGGGCAGTGATACAGCTATTTTTCTCTGCTACGGGTAATGTGAGCGCACTCGACTGAGGGGGCTATGGGGCATCTGTGACCCGTGTGACAACTGAACTCTTGGCTGAATTATACTTTGCCCGGCTCTCTGGAGGCTTTGGTTCTCTCCCTGTCTAACTGTGATTACTAACAGCACATCGCCTGCACAAAGCGCAGGACAACTACGGGTGGTCTCACAGGAATAATGCTGCCATTGTGGGTCTTCCTGAAAGGGCTGAGGGCCCCTCTGTTGAGCTTTTCATTGAGGAATGGCTACTGAAAAACATGATGCCAGGCACGTGCTCTAAATTCTTCTTTACAGAGAGGGCACACAGGGTCCCCTCTGCCCCTTGGAGGGCCCCCAAGGCCGATTGTCGTGAGGCTCCTTAACTACCGGGATAGAAATAACATTCTGCATCTTGTTTGTAAATAGGGTCCATGGCAGATAGCCGCATCTTCCCAGATTACACTACGTTGGTGCAGTGTAAGACTTTTTTTGCCTCTGCAGATGAAGTATGGAGCTGGCTGGAATCTACTCGAAAGAAGGTCCATGCAGACAAAAAAAACAAAGAAACAGACTAACCAATGGGGTGTCTGTCGTTTCTCTAAAGCTCCACAAGAGAACAAGCTGCTACTGAACAAGCTAAACTGGTAAAGGACATTCGTCCATGGAGAACTTCACTTGCACCACGATCTAACCGCAACGCCGACTTCTGGGAGGAAGTCGGAGTCCTGTTCTTCAAGTGGCGGGACTACACCCTAGAGCAGCCCATCAGCTACCCAGATGACATCTAACTGTCCGATAGTCACGCTAATGCCAGGGGTGATGGACAAGGAACGGTTCTTTATTGCAAGTTTCGGGAACATGATTAATATGGCCAGTACATGTTGGCATTCTACCCTCCTATCATGCCTGTATTGAGAGTGGGACAGTGGGACGGCTTCACCTTTGCTCTGTTTTGGAGGTGCTTTTGCAGATATGCCACAGTAACTGCTACATAGATGACTCTGGGGAAGTAATACTGTTTGGGGTCCAGACTACCTGCCCGATCTGTGCTGGGAAGACTTCTTGCACCAGACAGGCGCATTAGAAACCGCAGCTGATCCCCGCGATGAGGACACTTACCGTTTACCTGTGTGGGGGCCTCATTGTCCTGCGGGGGGCGGGCACATTAAAGACCGCTGCTGAACCCGCCCGCCCGTGCCCAGGCAAAGACCGAGCCCCTCTGAACCCAGACGGAGGCCGGGGTGGGGAACCCCTCGTGTGTTAGCACCAGGCCTGTCTGTACTGTTCGGAGTGTTGCTGCCATTACAGGGAAAAGAAAACCAGGGGCAGCTCAACCGGGTAAAGATACCTCTGACACTCCCAGTAATGTAAGTTTTCTGATGCTATGGGGACCATTAATGAGGCGATCAGTAATGTGGAAGGGAGACTGGTAAACTGCCAACGGGCTGCAAAATATGTGGCTAACATGAATGACCGTATGACCGCCCCGAGGGAAGGATAAAGGCGCAACCGCCGGTGGCCACACATTAGGGGCCAATAACCCTCGTGTGCAATATGAATTGTGGTCTACAGTGTGGATGTCACTAGTGGATGACAGGACTCCAGCCAAGAAGCTGAAAGGTGCAACCAGAACGAGACGTATAGTTGACAAAGGGGTGGTAGGCTCACCAGGAGTTCACCTAAAGCTGAGACGAGGAAGTCCCAAGTGGGAGCCAGGGACGCTGACCAAAATACATTAATTTCTTTATGCTTATAACCAAGCGTTGCAGGAAATAATGGGCACTATGTTCTCTACGTGCTATTAGATGATTTTTTAACAGATTTTTGACCATGAGTAGCAAGGACATGGTCCTTCGTACCCTAGCAGGAGATGTAGCGAGCACTCCAAATAGTGATCATTCACTCTTTACTGCATCACACTTACCAGTGAGCACAATTATTCATTTCACATCGCTCAATGTCTGCTGAACCGGGGTGACCGATGCTAGCGACAAGACCGAGGAAGGAATCGGACAACTCTGCAACGCTTTGTACGGGGGGCGGGGGGGGGGGGGGGGGGGGGGGGATGAACCCATCCCACGGTTGCATATTAACACAGCAGTACCAAAAGAGAGGGTTAAGATCCTGTGTTTGAATACGGCCTAGGTCAGGACCAATCTAGGAAATCCAGACTGGACAAATTACATACAGGATAACCCTTTCTTATGTTTAAGACACCTGGGCAACTGAGTCCTTTTACTTGGTTGGATATTGTACCTTCTGCACCCCACCTAATAGGTCAAGTCATGGCAGAGCAAAGGAGTGCTAGTTATTTTATTATCTAGGACTCTTCCAGAAAAAGTGACTAAAACAATCTTGCAAATTCACCTTACTATCAGAATATTACGTTTAACCTAAAGGGTAATCGGGGCATCCTGCATATTAATTAGTCCAATAATACTTTTAACAGTACAAGTGCCAATGTGGTATCTGGCTTGGAAAAGGACTTGAAGGGTATCTTAGCAGACAGGGAAAGGGACACTTATTGTCTGGCTCATGGATTTTAATACTTGTGTGTGCTCGAGATGCTAGTGCAGTTTGTGGCATGATAAATAATGAGGGTGATGTCACAGTTTATTAATGACACTTATGGAAATGCTCTGAATAATTTTTCTATGAAGAACAATATGGGATTTGTTAATGATATTTGCTCTCTAGAAGAAGCTATCCGCCTAACTCCGCAAAAATTGTGAAAAGAGTTGTCTAGGTAAAATTGACTTTATGCTGCTATCTGATAATATTAAATATGGTATAGCAGACTTTTAAATTCTGCCTTCCTGTGTGAGCGATCATAACCCATTATCATGGACTCTCAAGGGGACTATTTGTGGGCAAAGCAGAGTTTGCCCTGCCAAGAGTTAGTAGTAGGAAGAGGGAAGGAACTGCATTTTAGTGAGAAAAGCAGACAGAAATTGTTGTGCAACCTTATAAGGAAGCAACACAAACAGATGGAAACTTGTCTCAACGACACTGCAAAAGGGTTTACCGTGAGTCCAGCACTTGTGGACTTAGGAAGCTATAAATAGGGCCTTATTGCTACGACCGACTAGCAGCCCAGAGAAGTGTATGGGCGGTTTGATTCATCTTGTACGAGTCTACACACAATATGCTAAAAAGGGCACTGAACTCAGTTTCAAGAGATAAGGGCAAGGTTAAAGCATGTTGGGGGGATCTCATAGAGGCATTGGAAAGG